>NW_026615934.1:0-33922 GCF_000801105.2 Raphanus sativus
ATGACCATATGATTATTATATGTGACATAATTCACTAAACTTTGTCATCGTCTGCTATTCCCTCATACATATTGCAAAGTTATGTAGCTAAACAAACATAATTATATGTTTTAATTTTGGATTTACTTTTCATGAAAATATGTTGGGGTCGATCTCTATCGATGCGACGACAAAGAAAACGAACCAGATGTTAAATTACCTCATCTCCGTTTATAAGAACCTTGGAGGAGTACGGCGCGGCTATTGAATATTGATAGTTTTTTACCGGCCGGCAGCTTTGGGTGATCTAAAGGCTAAGAAAGTATTCTCTGGTGATCTCTCACATGAAATAAGTTGTGTCTGTGCCAGGTAACTGTAAGGACCTGTTCGCCGGATATTGTCCGTTGCCCCGGACGTAACAAGGCTATTCATGATATCGCCGATATGACTGTTGACATCCTCAAAACTGTTCTCAATTAGATGGTAAATTTAGATTATATTTTTTTGCGAGCAATGGTGCAAAATCCAAAAGAAAACGAATAATCTATACAATAAAAATGATTGAGATATGTTTTCCATTTTCATAACCGGTAAAAAAATAATAGAAACGAAGAGGAAAATAATTCGAAGCGCGAAAATATTTTTTAATAAAATCTAATTATGAATCAAAATATTTAACCATTTTTATTTAGTGTATTTGAAAAATATATAACTACATTTGTATTTATATTAATATGAAAATTATTAAATATTTATTTTATTTTTAATTAACCCTTTTGTTATCAATTTTTTTAATAAATTTTTGTAATTTATTTGAGTAATCTTGTGAGATTTGTTTTGATAATTTTTATAAAACTTATTTGATGTCAGTTAATTGACTCTTAACATTTTATTTATATAAAATATTTACTTGAATATGAAATTTTTTTTAAGTTTAAATGAATGTCAACTGTGTTTATGTAAACAAAATCATTAGTTTAATTGATATTATTTACTAAATGAAACTACATTATTTTGTAATACTAAACCTGAAAAAAATAGATTACTTATTTTCTAGTTTCATAAATCATTTAAGTGTTTTAATCAATTATTTGATTTATTAGTAATTTGAAAGAAGAGAAATACAAAGTTATTAAAAGATGAGATCTAATATTTTGGACACAAGATTAATTATTGTATTGTTTGGAAACATATATAGTAGCATAATATTGTTTTCCATAATTTTTTTAGTGAAATTATAGTATTTTCATTAATTACTAATGATATCTTATGTAATATAACATATGACTAAATTTTAGATCCAAATTGTGTTCCTATTTTAATAAGATATATATAAAATTTATTACTTATTGTACTTTTAAAATTTCATAAATAATATCTTTTTCTATAATTCATTAAACATAAAGGAATCACATTTTACGTTAGCTATATAAAAATTTCTTTAGTTTATTACTTATATTACTTTTTAAATTTGATAAGCAGTAATTTTTTCCATAATTCATTAAGCTTAAATTGTTTGTTGAAGGGACATATCATATGCTTATCTAGTCAAACACATTCAAGAACAGTAAGAAAGACAATAAAGGGTGTAGCTAGTATATGAAAACGGTCGTCGTCTTCTTCGGTCAAGTGAGAAGTAAAGAGGTAAATTAAGCTAATTTAACGTCTGGTTCGTTTTCTATAGGGTATTGCCTAATTCATTTGAAACAAAATCACAACAAATCAGTAAACTAAGCAAGGAGAATCTGTTGGTCTTTGTCTTAGTAACCCTGATTATATTTTTTACGCATTTTACGCACTTCGGTCAAGTGAGAAGTAAAGAGGGTAAATTAAGCTAATTTAACGTCTGGTTCGTTTTTTACGCACTTTATGTCCATATCTATTTTTTACGCATTTTTGAAAACTAAGGAAACGTTTTTTTATTTGTTCAACAACCAAAGAACTTTTTACTCAATAAAAGGGCAATCTCACAAATCAGAAACAATTCACTAGCTTTCTTTTCTTCCTAGCTCTCTGTATAACAAAATGAACAAGTTTATGAAATTATTCGCGATTTTCTTGTTCATCCAAATCCAAATAGCCTTGTCTCAACCAAATATTATACAACAACTCTGCAAAAGAAACCGTTTCAACCCCTATGCGTCTCTACTCTCAATCTTGATCCTAGAAGCAAAACCTCAAATCCCAAGGTAAGATTATAAATCATTGTAACATAACAACTTGATTAATAATAATATTTTCTGTAAACATATATGACTAGATGGTTATAATACTTGACAATGATTCATGTAATCATTGTCATCATCTTCTATTCCCTCATGCATATTGCAAAGTTATATAGCAAACAAATATACTTATATGTTTTACTTTTCATGCATTAGGGCTTGCGTCGATCTCTATAGATGCGACGACAAAGAAAACGAACGAAACGTTAACTTATCTTATCTCCGTTTACGGGGCATTGGAGGAGGTCGCGAAGATTATGAGAAGTACGGAACTTGCATTGATCAGGATTATGGCGCGTCTGTTGATAGGTATTTGCCGGCGGCTTTGGCTAATCTAAAGGCTAAGAAGTACTCTGCTGCGATAGCTAACTTGCAAAGCGTTGTGGGGCGACGGGTGATTGTCAGAACCAGTTCCCCGGACGTGGTCCATTACTAGTGAGCCAACGTAACAAAGCCGTTCATGATATTGCCGATATGACTACTGACATCATCAAAACTTTTGTCTAGATAATAAATTTATATTGTATCTATTTTTTTGCAAAAAAATGTTGCAAAAAATAAAAAATAAAAATTAATAAGGTGTTAAATAAAAACGAATAATATATGTAGTTTCCCTTTTTTATTCACCAGAGTTTTTGATTTGATTAAACGTTTGGTGAATATAAATGCTATATTGCTGGGCCTGTGTCCAAGAGGGAGAGGGTTGTTAAGGACCATAGTGAGCAAAGATCTGTTACCGCCAATGACGATAGGCGTTCTAGTGGATTGTTATTTCTTTCTTGTATGTTCCTTGAGACAAACAAGTTTAAGTGTTTAGTTTCTCATTCTTGATTTTGTACTTTTAGATGATGTGATATTGTTGTCAAAAAAAAAGAGAGAGAAGATGATCTATCTTATTAAATTAGAAACAATACGTTGGACCATAACTTTTATTTTGTAAATTTCTAAATTAAACACATTTCTACTTTATAGTTAAACCTACATTAAATTATTAAGATTCATTTCTTTATTTTACTATTCAATATTCATCTTTCTAAACAATATACTTCTTTATTTATACTACTATCTATGTTTCTAAAAAATATTATACTTAGGGCAAGGTATCGCAAGGTCTTTCATGCGTCATTCGTCAGGAGAGGGACCACAAATCACAGGGACCGAGAGAGACCAAGGGGAAAAAGTTTTTAAATAAGGGACATCCTTCGTCGTCTTTGCTGTGTCGTCCTTCTTGTCCTTCTTGTCCTTCCTGCGTCCTTTGCTTTTCTGATTTTTAAGGACCCAAAATCGTCTTTGCGATAATCTTGCCCTTAGTTATTTCAATCTACCATTATTTCTATCAAAATTTTGTAAAACATCATAATTTCATAAATTGCAAAAAAATAAACTTTAAAATTTAGATTAAAAAGTCACAAATTATGAAATCATAACAATTTAAATTAAATTAGATTACAGATTTTTGATTTTTAAAAAGTTAATCTAATTAAATGAATATCTATCTTATTAAAACAGAAACATTGTGTTGGACGTAACTTTTATTTAGTAAGTTTTTTAAATTAAATACACATTTTTACTTTATAGTTAAACCTACATTAAATTATTAAGATTCATTTCTTTATTTTACTATTCAGTATTCATGTTTATAGTTAAACCTACATTAAATTATTAAGATTCATTTCATTATTTTACTATTCGGTATTCATGTTTCCAAACAATATACTTCTTTATTTATACTACTATCCATGTTTCAAAAAACATTATACTTAATTATTTTCTATCTACCATTTTCTCTATCAAAATTTTGTAAAAACATTATAATTTCATAAATGGCAAAACAATGAACTTGAAAACTTGGATTAAAAGGTGACAAATTATGAAATCATCACAATTAAAACAAATTAGATTAAAGATTTTTTGATTTAAAAAGATAATCTAATTAAATGAATATCTATCTTATTAAAACAGAACATTGTATTGGACATAACTTTTATTTTGTAAGTTTTTTAAATTAAATACACATTTATACTTTATAGTTAAACCTACATTAAATTATTAAGATTCATTTTTTATTTTACTATTCATGTTTCCAATAAATATATTTCTTTATTTATACTACTATCCATGTTTCCAAACAACATTATACTTATTTATTTTCTATCTACCATTTTTCTATCAAAATTTGTAAAAACATCATAATTTCATAAATTATAAAATAAAGAATTTTTAAAATTTGGATTAAAAGGTGACAAATTATGAAATCACAACAATTTAAACAAATTAGATTATATATCGGTCATCTATCGGTTCAATCAGTTAGTCTCGGGTTTTTAGTGATTTTTAAATATGAATATTTTTATATTGGATCAACGGATAAACTAGTATAATAACGGATTGGGTTGAATTAAAAAGCACTGATTTAAATGCAAAAATATTCTAAATACATAAACTCTTTCAAATTAACGAAATATTTGTTAAGTTAATCGTGAAATTTTTACTGTAAAATATTTCGTGTTTACAAAACAATACTAATTGTCATACAACTTCCTTGTCGCAAACACTGAGGATCTACAAACAGCTCGCTAACCTTATCAAACGTTAACTGCTGTTCAATTTCTTATGGCTTTATTTGACTGGTCAGGTCTTTGTTCCGGTTCATCATCCCCATCTTCTTCTTTTCTTCTTCATATACCGTCATAACAACATTACTATCATCATCTCATATTCTACTTTTTATCGTAGATGTAAATTTATTGATATAGTTTTGCGGATATTTTTGCTGAAGTTATTTGATTGTATCGGTTAGTTTTTATGTATGTTTTAAAATAAAATATCTGGAATATATATATAATAATTATTTTACATAAATAATAATTTTATATCAAATTAAAATACTATACTAATAAAAAAAATATCAAATATCAAAATTTTATTATTATTTAGTGTAATATATAAATGTATGTTATTTAATAAAATAATAGTTTACAAAATTATTTAAAAGTGAATAAAAACTATCTATAAGTTATTAAAATTGTAGTAAAATTTAATATCTAAACAGTAGTAATTCTTTTTAGAATTATCTAATTTATTTGATATAAAAATTATTTTTCATTTTACAGATTTTTTCATATAAATAATAAAGACATAACTTTTTTTGTTTAATACCTATAGAAAAGATGTTTCGTTATTGTTTGCTGTAGTTTTAGAAATAAATTATTAAACCATGATTGATAAATATTAGTATAATTTTGATGTAAGTTTTAATTTTATAATAAATATACATTATGATTGAAAAGATTTATCGATTTAAAAATATATAAAATTAAATAAATAAGATAGAGTTTAATCAATGGAAGTCTCCTTAGTCCAATGGTTTAACCAATGATTCATTAAAATTTCTACACCAAGAAGTCTAAGTTTTCAATTATTAGAAAAGACGAATCATCTAAAATATTAAAGATAAGAGTACTGCCAGGAATGAAACTTATAGAATGGATGACCATGATGATGCAGTGAAACATGAATCTTCATAAGAAGACAAAATTACCGGTTGTAATATCGTTTTTATAATGTTTTTCATAATTTGTTATAGCATAATTAACCAATGAAAAGAAAGATAGAGTTTAATCAATCACCATATAATCATATGTTTATCTAGTCAAACACATCCAACAACACTAAGAAAGAGTCAAAGACAATAAAGGCTAGCTAGCATACGAAAAAATCTTTTTCATCGCCGTGGTAATATCTTTGATACGGATCAAGGACATCTACCTACTGGGGGTGATCAGGCTTTACCCCTGTTGGAACCCATATGAGGGGGAGCACTTCCTTCTGTGGGCCCTAACAAGGCGTCGTTGTCTTTTTCTACGTCAAGTAAGAGGATTGCCTTATACGGGTCTTTTTCCGAAAGAGGTTAGTTGCCTTCTACTGATATTTGACCGAAAGAAGTATCGTACTATATATTAAATGATTTTTTTTATGTGTCGATCATAGATGAACTCTTAAAAAATTGTTATAATTTGATTGGTCGATGATTTTTAATTTTTATTTATTTTAATTAGATCTCAAAAGAAAAAATAAATCTATAACCAATTAATATTACTTGCCAAATAATCTACATAATATTACAAATAATTATTTATGGTAATTAATTTTTGAAATTGTAGAAAGAGTATTAATGTTGATCAATTTTTATATTTATAAAATACATAAAATAATAAATGAAAAATAATTTATATAAATCGATATAATGATTTTATATTCTTATTTAAAACATTATATTTGTATATAAATTATTATAATAATAACTATTAATGTCTTTTAATTTCATATATTCTTTACAAATCATTTATAAAAATTATAAATACATTTATAAAATTGTTTATCTTGGCTTATCATATATTTAAAATATTATAAGAAGTTGTGAGTCATTTATATAAGCTTATAAATTATTTTATAAAAATATATTTTGAAACATCATCCTACTATCCAACTATATATTAATTGAGAAGTTATTTAATTTATTTTTGCTTATATGTTGATCGGAGGTGAACTCTTAAAAAATTGATATAAGATTGGGATTTTTAATTTTTTATTTATTTTAATTAGCTCTAAAAAAATTAAGTCTATAACCAATTAATATCATTTGTCAAATAATCTACATAATATTACTATTAATGTTTTATGGTAACTAAGTTTTTTCAAATTATAGAAAGAGTATTAATGTTGATCAATTATTATATTTATAAAATACATAAAATAACAAACGACAGACAATTTATATAAATCGATATAATGATTTATATTCTTATTTTAAAACACTATATTTGTATATTAATTATTATAATAAATATTACCATCTTATAAGTTCATATATGCTTTACAAATCATTTTATAAATTGTTTATCTTGGCTTATCATATATTTTAAATTATTATAAAGAGGTTGTAAGTCATTTATATAAGCTTATAAATTAATTTATAAAATCTATTTTGAAACCTCATCCTACTATACCACTATCCACTATCCCACTATATATTAATTGAAAAGTCATTTAAGTGATTTTTTGTTTGCGTGTCGATCATAAGTGAATTCTTAAAAATTGTTATATTTTTATTGGTCGATGATTTTTAATTTTTATTTATTTTTATTAGATCTAAAAATAAAAGATAGGTCAATAATCAATAAATATCACTTGCAAATAATATTCATAACATTACAAATAATTATTGTTATGGTAGCTAATTACTGAAACTATAGAAATAGTAATAGTGTGATCAATTTTTTATATCCTATATAACTACATAAATAATAAACAAAAAATGTTTATTAGAATTTATATTATGCTTTTATTTATATATAAAGCCTTATATTTGTATATAAAGTATTACAAAACTATTAATGTATAATATAGTTCATACATGTTTTATAAATCATTTTATAAATTATAAATACATTTTAAAAATTATTTATCTTGGCTTATCATTTGTTTTAAATTATTATAAGAGGTTATAAGTCACTTATACAAGCTTATATATTAATTTATAAAATCTATTTTGAAATTGAATTATATTAAATGAGAACTCACTTAATTTTGCTTAGGTGTCTTTGAGTTTAAGAAAAATTATTATAATTTGATTTGTTAATGGATTTTCTATTTTTATTTATTTTATGAGTAAGAAAATCAGTTCTAGAATCAATTTTATCAATATCCAAACGATCTAAATATATATCATAAAATAATTTATAGCAATTAAATATGAGATTTATATTAAAATGCTCAAAAATCACTTTTAGTAATAAAGTATTTATAAACTATATAATATATTTCATAAGTAATTTATAGAATTTATATAGTAGTTTTATATTTTTATGTAATTGGATATGAATATGTAGAGAATGTGTAACAATTATATTGTTTTAACTTTTAATCTTATTAGAGACATAAAAATTTAGCTGCAAACTATATATTTTCAAAACTTAAGTAATTTTATTAAAAACTGAATTATGAATATTATATATAATTAATTTTACAAAATTTTAAATACAAAATATCAACAGATATTTAAAATAGTCAGATTCATTTTTTTCAAAAAAAAATTTTCTTAGAAAAGTATTTAACAAAAACACATATTCAATTTTTTTGATGATAAAAACCTATTTTAATTTTCCAAATTATAATAAATATATTGTTACAAAATATTCAAACTCGGAAAATTGCGGGCATCCACCTTGTAGAGGTTAATTGACTTATTTATTGGAAATTAAATTACAATAAATCAGTAAATTAAACAAGATAATCTGTTAGTCTTTGTCTTAGTAACTCTTATTAAATTGATGTCCATATCTATTTTATACGCATTTTGAAAACTAAGGAAACCTTTTAATTTGTTCAACAACCTAAAAACTTTTCACTCAATAAAAGGGCAACCTTGAAATCATAAACGATTCACTAACTTTTCTCTTTGTAGCTCTCAGTAAGACAAAATGAATAACTTTATGAAATTATTCGCAATTTTCTTGTTCATCCAAATCCAAATAGCCTTGTCTCAACCAAATCTTATACAACAACTCTGCAAAAGAAACCGTTATCAACCCCTATGCGTCTCTACTCTCAATCTTGATCCTAGAAGCAAAACCTCAAATCTCCAAGGTAAGATCATGAATCATTGTGACATAACAACTTGATTAACAATAATATTTTCTGTAAACATATGACTAGATGGTTATGATATTTGACATATATGATTCACGTAAACTTTGTCATCATCTGCTATTCCCTCGTACACATTGCAAATTTATGTTGCTAACAAATATACTTTAATGATTTAATTTTGATTTACTTTTCATGCATTAATTAGGGCTTGCGTCGATCTCTATCGAGGCGACGACAAAGAAAACGAACGATGCGTTAACTTATCTCATCTCCGTTTTACGGCGAACTGGAGGAGATCGCGCAGCTTTTGAGAAGTACGGAACTTGCGTTGATCAGGATTACGGCGCATCTGTTAAGAGGTATTTGCCGGGGGCGATGGCTAATCTAAAGGCTAAGAAGTACTCTGCTGCAATAGCTAACTTGCAAGACGTTATGACGGCGTCGGGTGATTGTGAGAACCAGTTCGCCGGAAGTTGTCCATTACCGGTGAGCCAACGTAACAAAGCTGTTCATGATATTACCGATATGACTACTGACATCATCAAAACTTTTGTCTAGTAGATAATAAATTTATATTGTATCTTTTTCTTTTTTGCTCTAAATGTTGCAAAAATTAAAGAGAAAATGAATATGGTAATAAATTTTATTTAGAAATATCTAATTTATTTGATATTATAAATGATTTTTTTCATTTTACAGATTATATCTTATAAATAATAAAGACATAAATTTTTTGTCTAATACACAGAAGAAAAAAAGTTTCTTTATTTTTAATGTACTTTTAGAAATAGAATTAAATCATGATTGATAAATATTAGAATAATTTTGATGTAAGTTTTAATTTTGAAATAAATATACATCAATTTAAAAATAAATAAAATTAAATAAATAAGATAAAGTTTAATCATTGGAAGTTTTTTTGGTGCAGTGGTTTAACGAATTATTCATTAATATTTTTACACCAAAAGATCTGAGTTTTTAATTCTTGGAAATGGCAAATTATCTAGAATATTAAGAAAAAAAACTTATAAAAAATATTAGAGAAAATGTTTACGATAGATTACCGGTATAGTGCAAGGAGTATTGTCATAGTATTTTTCATAGTTTATTATAGCATAATTAACCAATAACAAAAGGAAAAGATAGAGTGGAAGCCCCTTTGGTCCAGTAGTTTGATTAAGGGTTCAATTGCTTTTACACTCGGAGGTCTGGGGTTCAAACCCCAGAAAATACCAAATTATGCAGATTATGAAGAAACAGGTTACATGAGATCTTCAGCTTAGTGCATAGCGTACCATCGAATATGAATCTTATAGGACGACTCAGAGTGGTACAATCAGACGTGTATTCTCACATGGTGGTAGAATTATCGGCTGTAAAATCGTCTCTGTAATATTCTCATTATTGAAAAGATAGAGTTAACCAATTACCATAAATCATATGTTTATCTAGTCAAACACATCCAAAAACCACAAGAAAGAGTCAAAGACGATATAAAGGCTGGCTGGTATACGAAAAAATCTTTTTCATCACCGTATCTTTGATACGGATCAAATTAAAGACATCCACCTTGGTGGTCATGGGCTTTGTCTCCGTTGGAACCCATCATATGGGCTGCAGTAGGAGGGGGAGCACTTCCTTCTACGGGGTCATCATCTTTTTCGGTCAAATAAGAGGTCAATTGCCTTATTCTGGTATTGATCGAAAGAGGGTAATTGTCTTCTACTGATATTTGACCGAAAGAAGTATAGAAATTAATTGATGATTTATTGGAAATGAAATCACAATAAATCAGAAAATTAAACATATATGTTAGCACTTAGCCGTTTGACGTTAAAAAAAAAATTATATGTTAGTCTTTGTCTTAGTAACTCTTATTAACGTGATGTTCATGTCTATTTTATAAGCATTTTGAAAATGATGATTCTCTCAAATAATTTTTTTAAGTTTTTGTCACAAAAAAGTATTCAAAAATAAAATAATAAAAATAACTTTTTTTATTTTGAAATTTTTAATATTTATTTTTTATTTTTTAAAATTTGAAACTCCACCCCAAACTTACTTTTTAACTATAAACTCAAAGTCTTAGATTAGTTGTTATAAATACATTTTTACTTTTAAATAAAATTATTTTTAGTCATTTTCCTTCTTGTTTTATGAAAATAAACTAAAAATATTATCTAAAAGAATTTCTCTTTTAAAAATTTAAGGTCAACTCTAACTGTTGGGTTTTTGATAGGTTTTAACCATTTAAAAAAATCAATATAATGAAAAGTTAAATATGTGTCAGAAGAAGTTCTTGCATGAGTCAATTGAAGAACCGTTTTTATACTTTTTATTACATATGTCTATCCTCAATCGAACCATCTTTTTATAAAATACAAAAGTTAAATAAAAAATAAATTATTGTTAAATTTTCATTACTAAAAAAATAGATAGAGATATTTACGGCATTGGAGATGTTCTTCTAAGAGCATTATCAACTTCATTCTATTTTTCACTCTAAAATAGAATTTAGAAAAAAAAATGCTCTAATAGTACTCTATTTCTCACTCTATAACAGAGTAAAAATAGGTTTACTCCAAATATATAGTAAGTTGTTTTTTTTTGTTAATCATTCTATTTTTACTTTAAAATAGAGTACTATTGGAATAAACTCCAACTCTATTATGCAATCACTGGAGATGGTCTAAATAAACTTTTTATTTGTTCGACAACCTAAAAACTTTTCACTCAATAAAAAAGAAACCTTGAAATCATAAACGATTCACTAACTTCTTTCTTTGTAGCTTTCAGTAAAACAAAATGAATAACTTTATGAAATTATTCTCAATTTTCTTGTTCATCCAAATCCAAGTAGCCATGTCTCAACGAAATCTTATACATCAGCTCTGCAAAAGAAATCGTTATCAACCCCTATGCGTCTCTACTCTCAATCTTGATCCTAGAAGCAAAACCTCAAATCTCCGAGGTAAGATCATAAATCATTGTGACATAACAAATTGATTAACAATAATATCTTCAGTAAACATATGACTAGATGGTTCTGATATTTGACATATACTTTTATGTTTTAATTTTTGATTTACTTTTCATGCATTAGGGCTTGCGTTGATCTCTCTCCATGCGACAACAAAGAAAACGAACGATACGTTAACTTATCTCATCTTTGTTATGCCGGATGGAGGAGGTCGCGCTGATTTTGAGAAGTATGGAACTTGCATTGATCAGGATTACGGCTCATCTGTTGATAGGTATTTGCCGGGGGCTATGGCTAATCTAAAGGCTAAGAACTACTCTGCTGCGATAGCTAACTTGCAAGACGTTGTGGGGGCGTCGAGTGATTGTGAAAACCAGTTCGCCGGAAGTTGTCCATTACCGGTGAGCCAATGTAACAAAGCCGTTCATGATATTGCCGATATGACTACTGACATCATCAAAACTTTTGTCTAGTAGATAATAAATTTATAATTTATCTTTTTTTTTTTGCTATAAATGTTGCAAAAAATTAAAGGGAAAATGAAAATGGTATGGTATTAAATAAGACATTGTCAAGATATCGACGGAACAAAACTGAGTATAGAGCCATGTCCGACACAGTGCAAGAGTTGCTCTGGTTGAGGAATCTACACTTTACATCCGATCTGATGCACCAATACCGGTTCATTATGATAGTATCAGCGGTTTATGTGGTGGCTAATCCGGTATTTTATGAGAAGACTAAAGATATTGAAGTCAACTATATATAATTTCAACCGGTGGTGGTGGCGTAGTGGCGCTTGAGGGATTTAAAAAACCTAATAAGGCGAACCCGGGTTCAAACCCCACCGGCCACACGGATATGAGCTATTGCTTTAGGCTCGTTTGAATGCCCAGGAGAGGGTCTATCCGTGGATTATACTTCCACCCGGGGGTTAGGTTTGTGTCATCATTGACTCGGATTTAACCCTTTTTAAGTTCGAAAAAAAAAACTATATATCATTTCATAGGACTTTCCACAAAAATGCAACTAGCTAATATACTGACAAAAACATTTAGAAAAAAAGAGTGGAGCTTTTCTTGTCAGCTTGAGAGTTCGAAATCTACTCTCCAACTTGAGGGAGGGTATTCAAATATGGACATATGTAGTCATATCTATTAGAATATATTCTCACCAATACTTTGATCTTTGCATATTTCTTGTATATCTAGTTTAGGAATGAAATCTTTGTATAAAGAGAAAGTCTTGGAACTAAAGATAAATACAGAAAAACTTTATGATACTCTTGTTTTCTGACATCAATAAAAGGACAACTTCGAAATCATAAACGATTCACTAACTTTCGTTTCTTTCTGTAGCTCTCAGTATAAACAAAATGAGTAACTTAACGAAGTTATTCGCAGTTTTCTTGTTCATCCAAATCCAAATAGCCTTGTCTCAATCAAATCTTATACAGCAGCTCTGCAAAAGAAACCGTTATCAACCCCTATGCGTCTCTACTCTCAATCTTGATCCTAGAAGCAAAACCGCAAATCTCCAAGGTAAGATTATAAATAATATTTTCTGAAAACATATGACTAGATGGTTATAATCTTCTAAACTATTAAAACTGAAGTACAAAAAGTACTTAACCCTTAGTTTTGCACAATAATTACAATAGAATGCCATTGATCTTAAACTCTGAGTTTTGATCATTATAACTAACCGAGATTCACGTTTATTTTCTCTACCTTAAACCGAAATTAGACCTATTAATAAATATGTCCTCACATTCAACCACTTGCCTTAATTTCTTTCTATCCATTTAATAATACATGTTTTTGGGTACAGAAATTTAGAAAACCTTCATTACAATAATGGACCTTTCTATCAATATTTCAATACCTGCATAACAATAGAAAACAAAAACATCGAATTATCAAAAACCATATAATCAAAACATAATTGATCCTGAGGAATGCAAATAATGTCTCGATATCAAATAAGATCATAGTTTATATCATTGCATTATATAGACAAATTTTTATGTCATAAAATAAGATCGTACTTTATATTAATACTATTATTATCATATGCAGAATTAAAATCATTACTAAACCAACACAATTGAAAATCATGACTACGCAGTTATTAGTTTCCAAAAAAAAAAATTATATTACAATATATATTCTTATATTTAAGCAAATACAATATCAATAACTAACAAAATAATTTTTTTGATTTCTATTCTTCCAAATCACGTTACACATTTATTGCTAATCTCAAAATAATTACCTTCCATCATATATTCCTATATTTAAGCAATACAATATTTTTTGATATCAGTCAACAACCACAAGATTCCTTATTTGTTCTCATTGCTTGCAAATCACGTAAAAAATCTTATACTAATTAACCTTTTTCGATTAACAACTAACAAACAGATGAACAACAAACATCACAGATGAAGAGATCGGTTTCTCCAACCGATGATATACGGGAAACTGAAAAGTCAGTAAAATGGGCTTATATATTAACAAAATGGGCTTATATATTAACAAAATGGTAGATCGGTTTCAATTTGACACTTTAAGGTCCACAAATGGCCCAAATATATTTATATAATTACGATTTCTTAATCTAATTACTACAAATATGTATTTGAAATATATATTTGGAGTGACTTTGTAAATTGGTTTTAGAGATGACTTTTTTCCTTTTTAACACAATATAAAAGAAATTAAATAATATATAAATCACAAAATTATATGTTTTCTTATTTAAACATAAACAACAAGTTCGTATATTATACACTCTATGTTTAGTTTACCAAGCAAAAAACAAAAAAAAAACATTGTAAGAAGAATAAAACCTATTTGTTTAAAAAGGTACACTAAACTAAATAAACAAGAGACACAATTTTCTAAAAAATCAATAACATATAAAATAATAACATGAATGTTTTTAAAACTATGAAAAACATATAATTACTTCGAATATACATCCGCGCGGGCGCGCGGGTCAAAAGCTAGTAATTGACTTATAATTCACGTAAACTTTGTCATCATTTAACATCTTACCCCCCAAAAAAAAAGACTGTCATCATCTGCTATTCCCTCGCGCATATTGCAAGAGTGTACTTATTACTTATATGTTTTAATTTTTTATTTACTTTTCATGCATTAGGGCTGGCGTCGATCTCTATCGATGCGACCACAAAGAAAACGAACGATACGTTAACTTATCTCATCTCCGTTATGCCGAGCGGAGGAGTTCGCGCTGATTTTGAGAAGTACGGAACTTGCATTGATCAAGACTACGGCTCGTCTGTTGATAGGTATTTGCCGGGGGCTATGGCTAATCTAAAGGCTAAGAACTACTCTGCTGCCATAGCTAATTTGCAAGACGTTGTGGGGGCATCGACTGATTGTGAGAACCAGTTCGCCGGAAGTTGTCCATTACCGGTGACCCAACATAACAAAGCTGTTCATGATATTGCCGATATGACTACTGACATCATCAAAACTTTTGTCTAGTAGATAATAAAAGGGAAAATGAATATGATATGATAATTAAATAAAAAGAAAAGTACTTTTGATGATGTGATATTTGTTATACAAATTCCATGTCCCAAAACACTGAAGATCTCTACAAAACAGCTCTCTAAACCTCATCAAACGTTAACTGTTGTTCGTTTTTTTTCTCTTATGCCTTTATTTGACTGGTCCTGTCCTTGTTCTTCTTCATCTTCTTCATACACCACCATAACAACATTACCATCATCATCTACTTCATACTCTACATCATCACCTTCTTCCTCTTCATCAAACTCTTCTTCCTCCTCCTCATCATCATCATAAAAGTCATCATCCCCGTCCATACTTGCACGAACAGAGTGAAACTCGGGAGGGGGAGGGCAGTCTTCCGTAATGGCCTCATCACGTTTCATCACGAGATGCCTAATCACCCTCTCATCACTATCCAACATTCCTTTGAACTCGTTCAAGTGTTTCGCTTCCATCTCAAAGTTCATCAGTATATAGTGTGCGTTCTCTGCCTTCTGTATCTTATACGCCAGTCTACGCATCCCCCAGTCACTAAACCTCCACACTTTCCCCTTCTTCTCCTTCAAGAACTCTGAATACCATCATCAAACAGTCAAACACACAAATCACCGCTGTAACTCAAAGGAGAAAACTTTTTGTTCACCTTGAACTTTCTCATTGACGCTTTCAACCTCCTCTGCATGTTTCTCATGAATCAAGTAAACCACCTCATAGTGCCTCACTACAAGAACATTAGGTTACACATCATCAAACCGGTTGAAACAATTAAAAAGTCAGATTAAACCGGGTTTCAAAGAAGAAGAACTTACTCCTTTCTTCATTCAAGTCACTCTGAAGCTGAAGATCAAGAAACTCGTATAGCTCCTCTGTTTCAAACAAACAAGTAAGAAACAGAACTCATGTAGGTAGGTAAACAGAGTCCAAGAAAGTCACTTACTTTCTTCATCATCAGCGAACTCAGGAAGAAGATCACCTTCCTCATCAATCTTCTTCTGCAAAACCCAATTCATATAAACACAAAAGTACAAAACTTTCAGCATCAATGATCGGACCAGAAACAGAGCACAACAGTAACCAGAAACAGAGCACAACAGTAACCAAAAACAGAGCACAACAGTAACCGTTATTCTCGTGAGCTAAGTAAGAGAGAAAGGAAACCTCTTTGAGAAGAATGGATTCAGGAAACGGGCCGGTGGCTTCGTCAGGTCTAGCGGAGAAGCTATGGCTGTCGTCTTTCTTGCTTTTCTTCTTCTTAGCGGCGGCGATGACCAAAGGAAGAGACTTTGATCCTCTGGGGGCGAGACTAGGTATGAGGCACACGCGGGGAGAGTTGATGAACGAATCTCGGCCGTCTATTCTGGGCCTGAGAGATAGTAGAGAGGAAGACGCGTGCAGGAGTGACTCCATTGGAGGAAGGCACGAGGAGTGAGATGGAGAAGACGAAGAAGGGCTTTAGCCGAAGAAGAGTTGGGGTTTGGTTTTGGATAAGAAATGTTCTCAGTTGAGTTTTACACTTTGACCCCTTATGTTATCCATAATTTTGAAATTCGACCCATTATTTTTTACTAAACTCAATTCGCCCCTTTTCTTTCTTTTTTTTTGAAAAAGGCTAAATTCGCCCTATTTAGTTTCATATAGTTACTGTGACAAAAAAAAGTTTCATATAGTTAAAATTTTGGCTTCGATTAATCTGCTTCCAAATTTTGGCCATAACGCACAACTACTTTCTTCTCTTGGTAGACGATGAAACTAAGAGAAGGCGTAACAAGAACATGTCTGAGAGGGTGAATCCAATGTAAATGATTTGCTCCACGACTTGGCAAAGACAAATTACTCACAGAAGAAAGAAATAACTTAGTGTGATGATAAAAAAAAAAACTTAGTGTGATGAATTTAATTAGATGGGTATATATTTATGTTTTCACCAAGTTCGTACATTCATGTGATACTTGTTGTGTCCAAACTCATTATTATTATCATAAGATGGTTGGATAGTGGAAACAGAACGGTAATATGTTACATGTGGTTCGATTTATTATTTATCGATCCATGTTTTATTTTATATCATTATCATACTAAATGATAATATGATGATGTATCTAGGGGCGTGATGGAAGTTCTTGACCATTAAGAAAGGAACTGAAAAGCGCGAGAGCTTCTTCAGGTTTATTGAGTGGAACCAAGTGTCCTGCTCCTCTCACCGTTACGAACGTTAACCCTCCCTCGTACTCAGTTATCCTCCCTCCAACCTTCACAACAATCACATAGCAAAATAGTCTTGAATACATATATACCTAAACTCAAATATCGAATCTACTATGATATATGCTAACTAAAAATAAGATGAAATATTTAATATGTATATATCCACCGTAAACAATAAATTTTAGATAAATAAAATCTAACCTGATGATTGTGGAACCAAGAGCGCCATTCAGATTTGACGGGAAGACCCAAAGCTTCAACACAATACCGACTCCCGATCACCGGCACCCTCCCGTCGGCGTCTCCACTGTTAGACACTAGCAAATATTTAACAGTCTATGCTTTTTTCTGGAAAACCTTTGACAGTCTATGCATACATTCTCCTATGAATCATCAATAATTATTCGGAAAATTTTTATACCGAAATTTTTCTTTGTTTTTCAAAAACTATCATAGTTTATTTTTTAAAATATCAATTTAAAACCAAAATATCACAACTTTCTTAAGAGGGTTTGTAAATGAACACTTTCCCACAAATGAAGAACTCATTTTGAATGTCTAAGAACCACTGACAAGAATACTCAGGGCGTAGTATGGCCACCACTATTTGACATATAAATTTTAAACCAATATTGAATGGAAAAAACACGAGCTGTATAGAAGAAGAAGAAGATGGATGTAGATCTTACCTATAAACCCATATCTTGAGACCAGCTTTAATGAGCTTACGATAGGTAGACAACATTGATGAGACCGTGAATTGGTACGTTTGCAATATCGAATTACTGTATCAGACCGATTGTATTATAATATGTCAACCTTGTTAATTTTGATATATACTTCATAATTAGTTGTAAAAAGAATTAAAACTCAGACCGATCGTATTTAAAACTTACTTGCAAACCTTCCACCTTGATATCTCGCGTGTACCAGCATGAAGAGACGTTCGAACATCGACTCTGTTGAAATATTTTTCAGCATAATCAGAGTAACAAGGATCATAACCTTCAAACCATCTCACTCGCTTGAACCAGTCTTTCATCGCCGGAGACTTATTGAAAACTCCTAAGAAGGAAGCTGCTGATGAGTTACTGGTGGTGCACTTGGGAGCATATATATTATAAATATCAATCTCTTTGTATTTTTGGAACATTGTATTCATGGCAACGTTGCACGGTTCCGTCCAATTCGATGACTTAAAGTCACAATTACGTTTTGCGGTGTCGTAGAGACTGTCTGAGATTACTGCATGACTCCATGCGTATTCTAGAATTCCCCTATTATCGTACTCGTCGTCCGTCAGTGGATTGCCTACCTACGTGTGACGAAATACAGTGGTTAAATTAATTCTATTGCAGCATTGTTAAAAATAAACGAAATGCAAAAATGTTACAGTATACAAAAACATGCAGATTCAACTTGATTTTAAAGTTAATTACGTATAAAATTTCATTACATTTAATAAAATTATCATTAGAACAAAAAAAACATCATAACTAAATTTGAAAAATATCCAGCAAATAAGTTTGTGTTATTTTATTTAAAGCAACAAAAAAAGAAAAAGAAAAGTTTGTGCTACTATAGTAAATTCATTTTCTATTATAATCAAACATTAATTGTGTTGATTAAAAGTTTCTTTTCAACAAGAAACATCGGTCAGATTGGATCAAAGTTACGCTTTCCTCGTGCAAGTAGTTAATAGTTGCAACTAGTAAATATTAAAATATATACGTACAATGAAGCCTTTGAGGTTAATGAAGGACTCATTTGGTTTAACTTTGTTTCGATCGTATATTTGCTCGGCTAGCTGAGGTGCGTAGTGACCTGTAAAGAATATAAGCCCATACGACATCATATTTTATAATTTCCTAAATAATTAGTTAAAATCCATTTGTTCATGCTTCAGTTTTGTATGTACTTGTCTAGTCCTATATCTTTTTCGCCTTTTATTAGTTGATTCTATATCCAGTTACCAATCCAAATACCGAGAAGAAACATGTGAGAGTAAATAATTAAGCTCACCGGCATAGCTTTCACCAGCGATGAAGAAATCACGAGACTTATATTGGGGATACCTTGCAAACCAAGCAACCATAAAGTTGTATGCATCTTCCGCTGTTGCAAAACATTATATCACATTATTTTTTATAAGATAGTTCCCTTTATAGAGTATGCTTTTCCAGTAGTTAAAAAAAAATTCAGTTTCTGAAAATCTGACCACCTTACTCAATGGTTCTTTTGCATGGGCTTCTAGTTATGGAGTACTTACCAACGAAACTGTCGTTGAGGTTGTCCAAATCGGAAGATGTGTTGGTGTACGAAAACCCTACTCCAACCGGTGATTCTAAAAACAACATATTCGCTTCTGCAAATTCATTGATTTTTTTTCGTTAATTTCTATTAAATTTTTTCATAATTATTGATTTATTTAAAACCGTCACCATTTTTATTTTATAGTGTTAACATTTCATACTTAAGAAAAAAAAGAAGTGAACAAAAAATAAACCTTGGATCCAAGTGTATTGATTGAATCTAAGGCTTGTACCATTTTCAGCCACACGAAAAGGTCCTAATTCAGATGCTGCTCCATATCCAACAGATGAACATCCAGGACCTGCGCGCGGGACATACTCATAATTCACAAAAACATAGAAACGAAAAATGAAAGTATTGTATTAAGTGACGTAACTATACCTCCATTGAGCCAGAGAACTAGAGGTCTTGTTGGGGCTTCAGACAAGGCTTCAAAGAACCAGAAGAAGAGTGCTCGTGTATTTTCTTGATTCACGTTGACATAACCTGAGAAGTGAGAGATCTTTGGATTCGATGGTTGTTCAGGAAGATTCACTACTTTGTCTGAATTTTGTGCTTCAACGTTATAATCTTGACGACGTAATGATAGTAATAATAATGAGATGATCAGCAGAAATCTTAGTTTTTTCCTAGGATGAGTCAAATCCATCTCAGATTTTTGTTGTCTAGCTGTTTTTTTTCCCTTTGTCTAACATGGTGTGTACATAAGTGTAGTGGTGAATGGTGATTTATTGGGAATGTTGGTTGATTGTGGAAAGTAGAGTATGTGGCCACAAATGTAGGATAAGTCTTCACAATTGTTATTTTAATTTTTGTCAGGATTGTAATGGATGGAAGTTGAATGTGTGCTTCTGAGTTGTGAACAATCCATTTGATAACACACTGGTATCACAAGAAGAGATAACAGAAATGTCATCAAAATCTTCGGTTATATTTATTTCTACTTTGTCTGATTACATATTAAACTAACAATTTCCAAGTTCATCCATATTTTTAAACATTATAGAAATAAATCTACTGATTTAAAGACATTATATGAAATAAACCGTATCCATATGTGCGATTTATGCTATTAAAAATCTTTATATTTGTGTACTTCATTACAGCTATTAGTGTCAAATCCATTTTTAACTAATTATTTCACAAAATAATTAATTTATAATTTTAACCAAATTTTAAATAATTGAATCAATTGGAAAATACTATACAGTGCATGTAAATTTGTAGTGTAATATTAATGTTTAATTAATCTTTATTTTGAAATCGGTTCTCTAGAAGGTTTGAGATGGTTGTCATGTGCTGAGTGTTTAGCTCCACTAATTATCATGTGATTAGCATTAGCTCACTAACTAAGAACCAAAGTCAATAATGAGATTCCACATTTTACAACTTGCAACGAGGCTTAGCCCCATGCTTAAGTGAACTATTATATACAACTTGAAGTGGACTCTTCAATCCTGCATAAACAAGGTTTATGTTGAATGTTGGTGTCATTGAACGGGGCCGAAAAAGGCCGGATTCGCTAACATAAACAGAAAGTTTAATATACCAACACGTTTACTTTAAAATGGGCTGATAACGTATGTCTTATTCCGTAGATCTTCTAAATGGTTGTTATACATTATGTACTATTCAAAAGCCTATGCGTATTTTTAAAACTAAGTTTAGTACTATTGTTTGTGTTTTCATAACAAAACCAAAAGATATCAAATCCATAAGTATCTAATCTATTAATTTAGGGTCCTATTTTTATCTACTATCAGAAGTTGTTATTAGTTTTTGGACATATTCATTTCTCTAGCTTTAACACACACGTCAGTTACCTAAAACCACGTTACATAATATTTACATTATATATAGCCAGCAAGTCCCAGTCGTTCAAAAAAAAGTCAGCAAGTCCCCACGAAACTAATTTAATAATACTGTATGAACTGTTATCCAATATAATCGATCATAATAACATAGTTTAACGAAATAGTAGATATCTAATCAACAAATATATATATATATTAATTAACTGACGTTTTTCAGTGGTAGTTGGTCTACTTATTTATTTTTACTCATCAAGTTCTCTTTACCACACACCATAATCAATGTTTCTCCTCACTTGATGTCATTTACACCCAGCATAACTTCTTTTAAGATATAAATTAAGACATAAGAATGAAAACTCGGTATCCATTGGAGAATAGAAGAATATATATTCTATCACTGAAATAATTTTTTTTACTCTTTTATAATACTAACCATTCAAAAACACAATGGACATACGGGTAGTTTAATCAAAACTGGTTCGTTTTTGCATTTGAGAAATTTCAAATTTCAAATAACGATATATCTAATAATATTTCAAATATAGCAACAAACTAATCTTAAAATGAGTATATACTTAAAGAATATTCATTTTCATTGTTCCAAAAATTTATCAAAACACATTAAAAAGAAGTCTTTTCTTTTTGACATTAGTTTTTCAAAATATTTACAGAAATGCCACTGTCATTTAGTCTGTTATATCAAACAATATCATGACCTATTGATAACTGTTATGTCCAACAATATATTTTATTTATTTCAGAAATTACTCTATTAAATTAAATTAATATTAAACATAAATATAATTACAAAATATTCAAATATGAAAATTTAATTTTCCAAAAAGTTAAAAAAATACCCGTCCTTTTGAAGGGCGGGTCATATTATCTAGTTGTTATTATTATTATTATTTTCTTTTTGATATCTGTAGGGATCCCCAAACCGTGGTTCGAAGATTAATTCCCCAAAACCTTGGATCTGAGTACACGCCAAGTGTAATGGAGCATGGTGTGCCTAGAAACTCACGGATTAGAGTAACAACGGATTCGAATTGTGTTCCTAAGAAACACAAGGACTTCATGTACCACCCGGTCACTAACGCGTGGTTAAGTATTGTTATTTTATGTGGAGAAAACTAGAATTAACAAAAATGTTGGTCATGAAACGAATGATCTCTGAAACATAGTACAAAGAGAAAGGACAGAAGAGGAACGGACCGATTGATATTTGATATGGACAAACTATCGTTCTTACTAGTCATAAATTTAGGGGGACCCCTTTTGAGCCTTGTCATAGTTTTGCATTTGCCACAAAATGGTTTGAGGAGTGAAGACTATAAAGTATAAACCAATACGAATAGGATACTGGTATAAATAAACACTCGCTGACTCGCATATTAATAAACGTATTGATGTTACTAATTTATTGCAATATTTTGACCATTTTATGGCTGAGAAGACAGTGATTCTTCCGCACGCCCACAAAGTTTCTATTCCCCACAATCAGACTTTTGATTCCTTAACTCTGAAAGAACCTTTTGATTTTTTCTGTTTGTTTCATTAACCATTTTACCTATTTTGAAATAATTACTTCAAAACGAAATCCAGATGGAAAATCTTTTGCAATAATAAATATATTCAAAACACAACATATACGAATTTTTATAAAATAATTTGTTTAGTAACATGTTAACTTGAGAAGAAAAATCAAAGCACATGGGTACGTCACATTTTACAACTTGCAACTAGTGTTGTACTCCCTCTGTTTCATATTAAGTGTCATTTTAACTCATTTTTCTTGTTTCACAAAGAGTGTCATTCTAAAATACCAATGCAATTTATACAACCTTTCAGCTCAAAATTAATTGCAAAATGCATCGATCTTATAAATAAAACTATTTATCTAAAATACTATTGGTTAGATATGTGATATTAATTAAAACATAAATGCATTTTAATGAGTTTCTTAATATGTGTGAAAAGTGTCTAAGTGACATATTTTTTGTGAAACGGAGGGAGTAGTACTTTTGTGTTTGTGTGTAAGCATGATTCATTTTGGAATTTGAACTAAAGTGTTTTCCCATAGAATTGAGGAATTCCATTTACCAAGATTCTCTTAATTTGCTCAAATGTTTAGCTAGGAAGCCTAGTCCTGTGCTAAATGACAAAATTAATCAATTATGTAATTTTGTTTATGTCCGCGTGTTTGGGGTCCCGTCGATTTAGGTTCAATTGATTGGCATTTTCGGATTTTTGATGTTATATTCATACTCCCTCCGTTTCTTAAAGAGTATCATTGTGACATTTTTCACACAGATTAAGAAAGTTGTTGAAATATATGTAAGTTGTAATTAATTATACCTCTTTGACCAATAGTATTTCAGATAAATAAAATTATTTATAAAATCAATGCAGTTTACAATTAATTTTCAGCTGAAAGTTAGTATAATTTACATTGGAATTGTAAAGTGACACTCTTTGTGTAACAAGAAAATGAGCTCAGAGTAACACTTATTATGAAACAGAGGGAGTATATTTTACTAATTATCGAGTTGGATTCGGTTTGGTTCATTCCGTGTTTGGTTCGGATCGAATTATAACCAATCTTTAAAATCGTCCAAAAATATCTTTTAAGGCACAAAATTGACAATTTTTCAAATTATATAAATTATTTACAAATCTAAATAAAATATTTAGTAAAACTATATAAATTAACTAAAAGTATTCAAAACAACAAATAAAACAAACTACAAAAATAATTTGAATACCCTAAAATATCTAAGTCACCTTAACATATATAAAAACATTAACATATTTAACTAATTTCTGATATCTTCGGATCATAGTTCGGATATTTTTGTATAACTGTTCGGATCTAGATTAATTTTTTCTGTTCGGATTTAGGTAAGTACTTCGGGTTGAGGATAAAATATCTAGATCTAATTTAATCTATGAAAAACTGATAATGCTGATTAAAAGAAAAAGTAGAAACTGCTAAAAATAAAAGACATGTAAAATGAATAGAGTTTGGAGTTTTTATTTGATCTATTGAGTTTTGTTTTTTTGGTATTAACATTAGTAATATCTTCATAAGTTTTCCATGATTAAAAAATACTAGAAAAGGGAAGAAAAGAAAAGAGATGCTATAGAAAATCAAAATCAACTTTTGAAGATTTAATTTTAAATATAAAGTAGATCTCGATCCGTTCAACCGCACACATATTTGTTTTCATTTATTTTTATATAACCATTTTATTTTCAATTTTATACTGGTATATATTATTATATATAGGAGGTGTGTCTATCAATTTTTAAAACATAATAATTTTACGGTATATTTGTTTTTCATTGTATATTCTACCTTTCACATGTATTTGTATTTTTTCTATATATATTTTGGATTATTATTTTATTTTTGAAATCATAAATATAATAAATATTGGTAAAATATTGTTTTATTGTCATCTTCAAAGATATTGTAATATTTCACAAAATTAGAAAGTTTTTAAAAAAATTAAACTTTTAGCTAATATCGAGAAAATAATTAAACATTTAGTTTTTGTTTACTTTTTAAAACAACTATATAGTTGTAAATTTGTTTTCATTGGTTAAAAGTAGTATAGATTAATCATTGCTAGATAGTGTTGATTTTTTTTTAAATTAAAAAGTTAACATCGAAAATATGTAAATAATTAACATATGGAGATATACTATTACAACATTAAATTATTGATATAATTCAATCCAAATCTGCTATCAAGTATATTAATTAGATGATATTATTTATGATATTATGGAAAATAATAGTATTTAAGGCGATATCAATTTCGAAAATATAAAAAACCATTTGAGAAGGTTAAAGCAACAATAAATATGTGAGTTTGATTTATATATTTACTAATGTGTTTTATTTAATATCAAAATTATTAGTGAATAAAAATGTAATGTGACCAATTTTAGTAGATATTTCATCTTTTAAAAGAATCACACATAAATAAGAAGTAATGACTTCTATTTTTAATATATAAGATTCCCTAAATTAGTATCACTTTTCCTATTAAAAAGGATTAATTGTTTTGAAACAAAAATATGTTACTAATTTAATCGATATTGATGGTTTTAAAACCAAAGAAACTGGTAGCTCAGAGTCAAAGAGAAGAGGACCAGCTCCGGGCATAACGGTCAGGTATTCGGGCATGCTTGTCTCCCGAATACTGCAACAAATGACGTTATCAAGTTCACTAAAATAGCTCATTCCGGGCAATGACAACGCCACGATCCCTCGCAAAGGTCCAGTTGGGCCCGGCCCACGAACGTTACTATTTATTTATTTATCTTCCTCTCTTTTGCTAAACTCCTTCCCTACCTTCTCCTCCAAATACCTCACCGTTTCTCAAGTCTCTATATCTCTCTGTTTCTACTTCTCTCTCTGAAAAGAACAGAGAGAATATCTATTATGGATGAAAAAATGAGGCAGGAGTTTCTTCGAGGTGATATGCATATCATATAACTATATATGTATTGACATTTTACCAAAATATAACTATATATGTATATATGTGTGATATATGTCATGTGAAGAATTAGGTTTTTTTTAGCAAAAAAAAAGGAACTAGGGTTTGGTCAGTTCGATGTCCTGTTTGGCCATTGTTTTTTTTGACTAAAGATCTTGTACGAACTAAATTATATAATACATAGATGTATATATATGTAGTGTATCTGTATATACATAGACATTATCTATGTATAGATGTATATCGACATATGTATTTATCCATACACACTTTCGCTACCTTCGTTTTTTTTTTTTTGCTAAGTGCTACCTTCGGTTTGTGAAGATAAGTTCTTAGTTATTTGATTGCACATATGTTTCAGAGGTAAAAGACATGCTATACATACTCGCTTTCTTATATATATGTGTGTATGTAATTGGATAAACAGATATACATGGTTTGGACTTTTAGAGCTAATATTGTAAAACGTAATAAGTTCTGTTTTTGTGTGTGTGTCTGCAGGCAACATCAAAAACATTAACATTACCATCTATTGTGAGGAGACTACCAGTTTCTCTTCAAAACTCCTTTATTGATATACCCCGGTGTTATCCCTACCTGAGCTTTTTTTTTCTTTTTATTTTTTTTCAACTCTTTTGTTCTATTGAATTATTCTATTTTCTTGACCTTGTAAGACCTTTTCTTGACCTTGTAAGACCCCACCCCCTTTTAAGTATCTCAACCTTCTATCCTTTTAAAGTCTCTCTACTATCTCTTTTTGGTGTAGAATGTGTATGTATCTCTATTCCTAGTTCATTTGAGTCAGTTTTTCTACCTTGTCTATCCCTTCTGAGCTAATGTTTACATATTCTTGTTGGTCATTGATGTAAGGTTGATATAAATTCCAAATGAACAACTTAACCTTTTCTTATTTAACTTTTGTTGGTGTTGGTTACATTGTTGTAATAAAATTACAGGAGGTGAAAAATGTCTCGCTATCATGGGTACTGGCAAAAAGTAATGAATAAGGAAACTGGCAAAAAGAATTATGCCTTTACTCTCTATCTTTAAGGCTTTGGACAGGAATTTACTTTTGTTTTATATGTTGTGTTTGTTTGGGTCTGACTGACCCCAAAGGCCAAAGCCGAACCAAAGATCCCTCTTATTAAATAATTCCTCAGAATCATTTATTGCCTGTTTCTCTCTCACTCGTGACTATGTTGGGCTCTCACTTTCTGTACTAATATCTCTTTTAGAAAAATCCTACCTAGCTAAACTTAGTATCTACTTGTGTTTTGACAAATAATCTTTCCTAGTGGTGGTTAAACCGGTTGACGGATGGGTATGTATAGGTTAATAAGTTTTTTCATAATCCATGGAGATGATCAAAGATATGATAACAAATGTTTGTAGCAACGAGTACGCGTTGCTAAATATGAGTACATCTTAAATTTAAGGTTTGACAGATGTTTAATGCTATGCTCCATTGCTCCATTTACCGGTTTACCTAGTTGTTAGATTATGCTATTACTTCCTCTCCAATTAAGTAGTCATCATATGAATATAAATAACGCCAAGTTAATACTTCTTTTAACCAATAGAACGGCCACCAAAATCCATAAAACCTTTTTGATATGTAAAGATCTGATTCTGTATGAAAAAGACTACACTTTAATTGGCAAAAAGAACCACCCATAATGATTAGTTTGATGATCTTTAGAAGAGTCAAATAGATAGAAAGGGGCAGGTTTAACTGAGAATAGAGGAAAAGCTGAATCACCTTTGTGCGTTGTATAAGAGAATAAATGTTGCTTTTTTCTCTTATCTTTTTGCCATTCCTCATAAATACATATCATGTGAAGACTTATGATCAGTCTCATATCATAATTGTACATATTTATATCTCGTTTTCAAAAAACAAGATACCACTACAAAAAATATGTACATTCTTAGCTCACGATAAATGCTATCGTAGACCTTTGATAGCGTTTTTTCATATGCTATGTCATCGGCAGCCATCATAGGTACCCTCTCTACGATAGCTTGTTTTTTTGACGCTATGTAATGTACAGATACGATGGCAATAAATGAACGTTGTTATTAACATAACTACAACACGACTTTTTTATGCTATGATTTAAAATATGTTATGATAGTCTAATTCGTAGGTATTTTTAAATGCTATAATATTGAAAAATAACTTTTTTTTTTGTTATCGTTGATTTGTTTTGGAAGCTATGATTTTTTTATTGTCGATTATTGTTTTCAGAAGAGAAAACTCATTAAGAACAACTAAAACATTCATAAAAGATGTAGATAATACATAAGTCTTAAGGTATTGAAAACAGAAAGCAAAGTCTTAAGAAACAAGCTAATTATAAGTTCAGATATCACCGACTCTTCTTCCTCCTTATCCATTGCTGCTATATTCTTGTTCCCAAAATCACAGCAGAAGACTCATCACCCCCATTCTTATCCTTGTTCGGAATATGTGACCCACGAACTATGCATTTTGCTTTTGCCCCATACTCCAGAGTGCAAAGAGTCTTGTACATTTCCTTTGGATCCGAGCTCGCACATAGAATCATTAGAATATATGATTTGTCATCTGCAAAAGAGTCCTGCATGAAGAAAACAGAAACAAGACTAAATATCTTAAAAGCAGCCACATTCCATAGGTGATACAGCAATAGAACAAGAAATTCAAATTCACCTGAAGCAGCATAGTCAACTTGCTGTCTCTAAAGGGTACGTGAGAGTCTCCATTTGCTATAGATTCCACAACTCGCTTTAGTGCAATATTTCCCTGGTTGATCTTAGCAGTCTATATTTAATAAAGATACAAATCAGTTAATTTCAAAACTTTTATGAGAATCAGAACATAAATTGGAAGAAGCCAGAGAAAGGAAACAATTACTTGCATATTTGCTTCAATTCCAGTCATGTGGTTGAACTCGCGCCTCATGCTCTAAGGCTAGGATGAAGGTCAATCTCGCCTCTAGCTTTAGTGATCGCCTAAGCTAACTTTAAGGACCTGAGGCGCCACCTGATAAAATACAAGTGAGGTTAGTAGTTATCCATTCAAGTTTATACATTCATGTTTATCCTAAACCATTAAAATTAAAAATAATCAAATCTTCATAAACTAAACTTAAAACATAGATTTTACGCCACAAAATCTTCAAACAAAACTAAACTTCAATAAAGAAAAAAAACAACGTCATCATAACTCAAAAACAAACAGAACTTCAAAACAAGTCATTACTTCTTCCTCGCCTGGCCTGCAAAAAACAACAAAGCCCACGACTTTAACATGGATCAACACAAAGACTATAACAAGTAACTGATCTCACATACTAAAGACAAATAATAATCTTTGATAAAGTCATTCTGTGAAACCTTCAGACAAATAAAACTACATGTAAATAAATGAAGGATCCTTATACATGTGATTCCTGCTCTGAGAAGGTCTCTACAAGAAGTGAATCATCTGAATAATCATTCTCACCATAAACCTGAGTTCGTCTACTGTTACCCCTTGTTTAATCAGTACCTTCAAACACCAGATTCAGACACACGACTTTTAAGAATCTTAATCATAAATCCAATTCTGAAAAGAAAACAATGATACCTGCAAAAGACCAGGAGCATCTTCATCTAGAGCTGTCAAAAACAGCAACACACACACAAGCACAATAGGATGAAGTAACCTCCTTCTCCAGTCCTCCAATGTCACTGTAATCTTCAGTAGGTTTTCTCAGATTTCTCAGAAATATAATGTAAAATGGAGAAAGGAATGAAAGAACTCTCACCTGTCGTAAATTCTCTTCTTCTTCATGGAAGTCGAAGTTAAGCTCTGTCTCCTCACCACCGCTACTCATCTCCGCCTCACCACTCTCCTCACTCCCGAGACTCCTGCTGCAAAGTAATCAAAGTGACATAACTTCTACAAACTAAAACCTTGATTTCAAAACTAAGACCGACAAAGGTGAATACCTGTAGATCTGGTGCCGAAATCAACTCCATAACAAACCCTCACTCCAGCCACTAGCGCTTTCGAGCCCCAACCCAGATCTAGTCGTCGGCTTCTTCCTCGATTCGACCCAACTGAGCTTGGATCCGTTCACAGCTTCCGGTTATCCTCCTCTTGTCAATCTCGCTGTTCTGTGGCCGAGGAGAAGAAGGGAAAGAGATAAGAGTATCAGAGATGAAGCAAGACACACCCGAGCTTTGTCTCCGTTTCGTCTCGTCTCTCTTCTCTTCTATCTCTCGTGTCTCAAACCCTAGGTAAAGAAAGGGAATGACAAAGATAGGGTCTCGAGATGTAGAATCAAACTGATTCTTTTTCTTAGGGTTTTGAAAGAAAGGGGAAAAATGAGATAAAGAGAGAGGGAAAACGAAAGAGATAAGAGAGATGAGAGGGAATATTTGTTATTTTCACTAAGTGTGTGGCGGAAAACTCGATTCTAGGCTCCCGCTTACCGAAAAAATTTCATAACGTTTATGTAATGCTATTATAGAGTTATAAATTTTTTAACTCATCTACGATAACAGTTCAGTAAAACGAGCTATAGTATTGTGCTATGAATGTGGACTTTTTTTGTAGTGTACAAAATATAGAGTTGGTTTGTTGATAGCTTTCATTTCAAATCAACTATCCCATATATATATATATATCGATTTTGAGACAATTTGAGATACTAGTCTTAGATTTTGTATATAATTATAAATCTCCGATGTAATACTTATAACATAACTTTCAAAGAATGTATCTAAGATGAATTATAAACAATTGATATTTGACTATTTATCATTATCACACACACACACACACACATATATATATATATATATATAACTTATTTAAGCTATGTAGGACAACAACAACATAATATTCTTCTTGTAGATTTCTTTAAAAAAAATTGGGGGTTTAATGATAGAGAGGTATAACAACAAGGACATTAGGTAAGGGTCACATGATGGCTGCATTTGCCCAACCTGTTCACCGTGTTTTTATTTACCACGATCATTAGAATTTTACGGTTAGGGTTATCTAAATTTGCTGGAAGTTGGGCATGAGCAGACATCACATTAGAAAAATGTCAAAATCATCATTGTTTTTATTTCAATAAACACTATAATGACATCAGCGAATATAATTAGTGTGTAATGTTGGTAGCACAAACGAAAATGGTAGTAGCACATGCATGATATTGATATAACTAAAACAGGTCAGTTAACATGTAATTTTTACTGTAAAAAAAAAAAAGAAAAAAAACATGTAATTTTTACGGAAATTTGATAAGCTTGATTTGAATATGTATTAAGGAAATCGAAAGCTTACAAATCATTAATGCTCTACTATTTGATTATTGAGTAACTGTACGTAGACAGTAAACCAATTATTCTTCATCTAAATAAATTGGTTTCACTTTGTCAGCGGCCCCTTTAGTTATTACGGTAGTGGGACGGTGGAGAGATTTATTATACCAAAAGTCTGGTCAAAATCAGTTTCCACACATCAATGCCAATTATTGTTTTTAACATTGCCATATTCGACTTTAAGAAAATTTCGAGTATTATTATGTTCAATAATTAAAGTTCCCAATGGTAACATCAGATTGAGCGGTACAGGACAAACGGATTAGATAGCATGGTACAGTTTAACTGCAGTTTGTATAAGGAAGATGCATGGTGCGAAACAACCGTGGTTCATATTAAAAAGCGGTTCAAGATAAAGTATGAATGATGACATCTATAATAAATAGCCCTAAAGATAAATAGTATAACCGCGGGATACATATAATATACATATTATATTTTACAAACTAAAAAATCAGTGATACTAATATAATTTTTTAAAATATAAATTTTACTTTAAAATTATTTTATAAATTTGAAATATAAAATTTCATATGCTATTACTAAGATTAATAAATATAGTTTATATATTTATAAATATTAACTATATTTAGTTTTAAAATAATAAAAAATTAAAAATATTATTTATAAGTCGAAATACTTAAAATTTTGAATTAGTAGAATACTTTTTATCCAAAATATTAAAAATATTTGAATTATTAAAGTGTTTATCAAACTCCAAAAAACTGTCCGTTTACTCTTTAATCTAAATTAACCAAAAAACTAGAATTGAATGGGATCCAAAAGGAATTTGTATGCTTCGGATATAAGTCGGTTCCTAATTTTATTACATGAACTGAATTGAAAACATAAATAATCGAAGCGAACCAAACCGGAACCAAACTGAGAAGCTAATTAGCTAAATAGTACATGTTTGAAATAATATTTTTGAATATTATATAAATATTAATGGTTGAATATGTGTTTTAACTTTTTAGCAATTAAAAATAATAATAACAAATTTTATATAATAATGTACCTTAACTACATTTTTTATTTTGTTAACTAGATAATACAGATCTAAAATATATTTTTGCATATTATATATACAAATACTAATGGTTGAATATAGGTTTTTTTATCTTTTTACACCAAAAAATGAAATAAAAATAAAAATGCATTTTTAATAATGGCCTTGAATATATGGTGTATGATGCAATTGTAAAGTACAAAAAACAGAAAATACATTAATTTAAAAAAATTAAGTGAACAAAAAATTAGTAGTGTAACATAAAATATTGTAGGTAGCAATTATTTGAAATAAAAAAACAATAGTATAATTATTTTTTTGGTAAAATAACAATAGTATAATTATGCATGTGCGTTCCAATATATTCTTTACCATTTATGGTTTATGTAATTAATATAATATTTAATTACTAGATAAAACAGATAAAGAATTATGCGTGAATGGTAAGTGGTAACACTATCCCGCACCGCAATGCTACCCGCCTTCTCGCGCTTTAAACATTCACTAGATTCTGATCCGCCCTTTAAAAGGCGAGTATATTTTTTGTTTTAATTTAATTTTCATATTTGTGTTTTTTATGATTAAATTTTATTTTTCTATTTATAATCATATTTGTGTATAAATATTAATTTAAATAATAGAAATTTAAAAAATGATCTGGTATATGCTCTCTTAGAGTTGGGTTGCTGGTCGAACCCGCTAACCCGCAGATTTCAATTTTGTTTTGGTCAAAAAATATGATCCGCACAATCTGCAAACAAATAATTTGTACTGGCACCCTCCCATTTAATTTGGCAGATCCGGTATACGCTCTTTTAGGGATGGGTTGCCGGTCGAACCCGCCAAACCGAAGATTTCAATTTTGTTTTGGTCAAAAATATGATCCGCACAACCTACAAACAAATAATTTGTACTGGCACCTGCCATTTAATTTGGCAGTTATCAGCGGGTTATAATTTTTAAAAAATAATTATTTAATTTAATTATTATAAAAATATATTTATAATAAAAATTATATATTTTTAAAATTTAAATTTATTTTTTAATTACCATATTTTTTTTAAAAAATTACTTTTCTTTTTATTTTTAAAATACTTTTCGGGTTGCGGGTATCTACAATCCAAAATCTACCAACCCGCACCCTTCCAAATAAAATATTCATAATCCGCTTCCGCAAATCGATTTTTTCAAATATACCCGCCTTTTGTACCGGAACTAAACCGCAAACTAAATACATCCAAATCAATACTATTAATTCTTCAACATGTCTAATTGATATGGAGTTATGTCCACCTTTTAAATTTTATAACTGCCATGAAATACACTTTT
>NW_026615935.1:0-33911 GCF_000801105.2 Raphanus sativus
AACTCCTATGAGATTTATTCAGCTTCCTGGTCATTCTAAAATGATTAATGGTTTAAAATAAATTTTTTTAAATCTTGTTTGCTTATGGTTTGATTAGAATCATGAAGATATTGCCATATGTCCGAACTGGCTAATCTGGAATCATCTGAATAGAAAGTGGGATAACTACTTCCTCATAACTCCTATGAGATTTATTCAGCTTCCTGGTGATTCTATGCTGAATAATGGTTTAAAATCAAGCTTCTTACATCTTGGATCCTTGTGGTTTGATAAGAATCATGAAGATATTACCATATGTCCGAACAGGCTAATATGGAATCATCTGAATAGAAAGTGGGATAGCTTCTTCCTCATAACTCCTATGAGATTTATTCAACTTCCTGGTGATTCTAAACTGATTAATGGTTTCAGATCAAGCTTCTTACATCTTGGTTCCTTCTGGTTTGATAAGAATCATGAAGATATTGTCATATGTCCGAACAGGCTAATTCTGGAATCATCTGAATAGAAAGTTGGATAACTTCTTCGTCATAACTCCTATGAGATTTATTCAACTTTCTGGTCATTCTACACTGGTTAATGGTTTCAAATCAGGCCTCTTACACCTTAAAGGGGAACAAAAAGTTCGAGTGGTCAGAGGATTGCGAGAAAGCTTTCCAACAGCTGAAGCAGTATCTGGCCACCCCTCCTATCCTCGCAAAACCCGTAGTCGGAGAGCCCTTGTTCCTCTACATCGCAGTATCCGCATCAGCAGTCAGTGGCGTCCTGATTCAAGAAGAATTCGGAGAACAGAAACCGGTCTTCTACATTAGTAAAACATTACTAGATGCCGAAACTCGATATCCGCTAATGGAAAAATTGGCACTCGCTGTCATAACTTCGGCAAGAAAGCTTATACCGTATTTCCAATCTCATACCATCGTGGTGCTTACCACTTTTCCGTTACGGACGATTCTACACAGTCCAAGCCAGTCTGGTAGACTCGCGAAGTGGGCAATTGAACTAAGCGAGTACGATATCGAATATCGTCCAAAAACCTGCACGAAATCGCAGGTACTCGCGTACTTCTTGGTAGAATTACCCACGACGGACTTAACTAACGAGGATCCTGGATCAACATGGGATCTCCATGTCGATGGATCCTCGACCAAGCAAGGATCCAGAATCGGGATCCGACTCACTTCGCCGACAGGAGAAATCCTCGAGCAATCATTCCGCTTGGATTTTCATGCATCAAACAACGAAGCAGAATATGAGGCGCTGATTGCGGGCCTACGACTGGCCCAGGGGCTGAAGATTCGAAATATTCACGCTTACTGCGATTCTCAGTTAGTCGCTAACCAATTTAGCGGAGAATACGAAGCAAGGGATGAAAGGATGAACGCATATCTGAAGGTCGTCCAAGACTTGGCCCACGACTTTCAGCAATTTGCGCTAACCAGGATTCCCCGCTCGGAAAACGTCCAAGCTGACGCTTTAGCCGCTCTCGCCTCAAGCTCGGATCCAGGGCTTAAGAGAATAATTCCCGTCGAATTCATAGAGCATCAAGCATCAGACCACCGGTAATCGCCAACCTGATCAGAACACAGATCGAAGGCGCGGAAGAAAACGAAGATCAACCGGAAGACGACGCAGACCAAACAGACTATGGCTGCGACACTCCATGGTTAGAACCTATCAAAGCCTACATCGTAGATGGTACCCTACCCGCGGAAAAATGGGCTGCCCGGAAAATAAAAATCCAGGCAGCACGATACGTAACCGTGGAAGGCGAAATCTACAAATGGCGATTCTCCGGACCTCTCATGACTTGCGCGGAAGGAGAAAAGGCGAGAAAAATCATGGAAGAGGTTCATTCCGGATCGTGCGGAAACCACTCCGGCGGAAGGTCTCTCGCAACAAAAATAAAACGCCACGGATTCTACTGGCCAACTATGGTAAAGGATTGCGAGAAGTTCACTCGGAAATGCGAGAAGTGTCAGCGGCACGCCCCGACAATTCATCAGCCCGCCGAAATCCTCTCTTCTATCTCATCTCCGTACCCTTTCATGCGATGGTCGATGGACATCGTCGGACCGCTGCACAAATCAAAACAAAAACGTTTCCTGCTGGTCCTCACAGATTTCTTTTCGAAATGGGTGGAAGCAGAATCCTACGCAAGTATCAAAGACGTGCAAGTCGAGAACTTCGTCTGGAAAAACATCATAACCAGACACGGTGTCCCATACGAAATCGTAACGGACAACGGGTCTCAGTTTATTTCCACACGATTCGAGGCATTCTGCGAAAAATGGAAAATACGACTTAACAAGTCTACACCCAGATACCCGCAGTGCAACGGACAGGCTGAAACCATAAACAAAACCGTCCTAGACGGATTGAAAAAACGCTTGGAAGCCAAAAAGGGACGATGGGCAGAAGAACTCGAAGGGGTCCTTTGGTCTCATCGAACCACTCCAAGACGAGCAACGGGGGAAACTCCGTTCTCTCTCGTTTACGGAGCAGAATGCATGATTCCGGCGGAAGTAGAATTCCCCGGAGTACGGGGGAGATTTCTTCCCGAGCGGGAAGACCTGAACAATGCCATGCTGCTGGATAATCTTGACCTCATCAACGAACGTCGCGACCAAGCTCTCATCCGAATTCAAAATTACCAGCAGGCCGCCGCAAAATACTACAACGCAAACGTGCGCCATCGAAGATTCAAAGAGGGTGATCTGGTCTTTCGAAAAGTCTTCCAAAACACTGCCGAACGAAACGCAGGAAAACTGGGAGCAAACTGGGAAGGACCATACAAAATCGTAAAAGTCGTCCGACCAGGTTCGTATCAAATCGCGAACATGCAAGACGTAAAAATCCCGAGAACTTGGAATGCGATGCATCTCAAGAAATACTACCACTAGAACGTAAACGTGGACAACAGAACTACGAGATGGCTTGATCCTCGAAAGAGGTACGTAGGCAACTCGCCAACCGGTGGGTTCAGCCGTCCCCCCGATTTAAAAGGGGGGAGTGGGGTGCGTACACCCGCACGCTCCCACAATTTTCGGAAAAACTGAACTTTCGAAAACTTTCCACAAATCAATTCGCCTAACGGCCTTAACAATGGATCCGGTATCCATCAAACAAACCATAAAACTATCGCCTGGAAACGTTCCACGATTTCTAAAAAGCCCATAGTCCTCTATGGCATAAGAAAAACAAACTTCAAAGCACTGCGAGACGTCGCTTCGTGCCTGAACATCCGTTTTTCGATTAAAACTTTCGTACGCCTTCTAAAATGGCATCATATCGTTATTTCTGATCACAACAAACGAACTCTAACGTCCTAAACAGACAAGCCACCTAAGGGTAGGCTCTTTTACATCCGACAAGGATCCCATAGCGCGCTATACAAAAATCCAAATTTGGTTCAGCACTTCGTAAAGGAAGTAGCTCGATTCGTGCCCATACAAATCATATAAGCCGATACCACTTCGCGGATTTTAGAACGGTACGAATCAGGTTAAAATCACAAACAGGCAAAACGAAAGCCGATTTGTCATCGCACAGCCTCAGTCTGAGAGTAAATCTAGGTCTTGCCCTAAACCCAGCCTTGCTGGTACCTTAAACATCTCATAGGCAAAGCGTCAACGACGCGAGATCCCAAAACTTGTCTCTTCACTCAAGTCTATACGTTTCCACGAATTTTCGCGTAAATCGTAAACCGCAGGAAAATCTCGCTTTGTACAAACTACGGATACGGTGATCGTCAGGGAGGCAGGAATGAGACGACAACTCACACCCTGCCCCTCTAACTTCGACAAACAGAAGTTCTAAAACGCAAAATATTTTATAAACGCGTACCGCGAATTCAATACAACGCCCTAAAAAGGGCAGGGATTCAAAGCCACCAACGGCCAGTCCCGAAATCATACATAATGGCCAACCAACGGCCGAAATACAATCAAAATAAAAAATCCCCTCAGGGATTGATCAACCTAGGCGTCCTCCGGAACACCGCCCTCATCCTCTGACTCACCCGAAGCAGGAACGGCCTCGCCATCGCCCTCGCCGACTTCCTCACCACCCTTGTCCGCAACAATTCCAGCATCCTGGACCTCTGGAATTTCCGAACTCGGGACCAGGGTACCCGAGGACGACGGGCCGGCAAGCTCCGCCGCAGTGCAAGTTCCCATCTCCTCAAAGCGCTGAATCCGCCTCTTAAGACGTCGAACTTCCGAGGACTTGCTCTTCTTCTCCTCCTTCGCCTTGAGCAGCGAGCTCACAGTCTTTCCCAGATCACGCTCGAGATCGCTGATCCTAGCTTCGAGCGTCGACGTCTGGGCAGCATGAGTACCCTCAATCGATTGAAGCACAGCCTCGGTACGCTTCAGAGTTTCCCGCGACGAATCCAGCTCCTTGGACAAATGTGTAACCTCCAGTCCGCAATCACCAAGCATCCCGTCGATCAACGACACAAACTGATCAAACACGAGAGAATGTGAGAATCAAGGGGATAACAAAGGGAAGAGGGTTTCACGAAATACCTTGGAGCGATGCTGCGATAGTCTCGCCGAAACCTCACCTTCCTCACTCTTAGTACACCTTTTCCTTTTCGCTGATCCGGCAGCCCCAGCTCTTGAACGTCCCCTCGATGGCGGAACAGCATGGACGCGGGAAGTCCCAAGACGATCTCCCTCTTCTTTTCTGGAGGAGGAGGCATGACTTCCACCGCATCTTCCGAAACCACTATCAGCGCGAAAGGGGAGCCCTCCGGGCGAGCCTGGACATCGGGTGCTGGCTCCGGAACGACAATTTCTCCAGCAGGCAAAGGGACATCGGGTCCAGAGGCTGGAATTGTGGAGATTGGGACTGGAGTAACGTCGGGTCCAAGAACCAGAACCGCGGGATCCGGAGTTAAAGTGACGTCGGATCCAAGAGTCGGAGCCACAAAAGTCGGAACGGAAGTAGCACTAGGACCTGCCACGCTAGACTCCATCTCAGCACGGCGTCGCTCCATCTTGTCCTGAAAAGAACTGAACCCCTCGACAAATGTCTGCGTAAGAGCAGGAGCATCCTGCGCCGGCGAGGCTTGGTTAGCTTCACTCATTTCGACATCGGAATCTTTCTTTTCGTTTGGAGAGAAAGCCATATTCTCTGAAATTTGAGAGAAGGAGAGTGAGTGAAAAATAAGAGGGAGATGGGGTGCTACTTATAAGAAATCAAAGGTGGTAGAGTTTTTCGGAATAAAATAGTCCCAGCCGAAAATTTCGATTTTCAAATCTTCCGCACACAAAATCGCTCCCGCATCTTGCATGCTGGGGGGCTAACTGTTGGGGTCAAAAACGGTTATCTCGAAATCAACGGCTAAGTCTATTTGTCATACGAAAAACCTTCCGAGAAACGAACCACGAACACCCGTAACCCGAAGGAACCGAGCAGCCGACCCCGGCCTTGGCCGTAGCCGCCAGGCGGCTAGCCCCCGTGCTGGCCGTGGCCGCCGGCGCCTAGCGCCCGTGCTGGCCGTGGCCGCCGGGCGGCTAGCCCCGTGCTGGCCGTGGCCGCCGCCGGCTAGTGCCCGTGCTGGCCGTGGCCGCCGGGCGGCTAGCCCCGTGCTGGCCGTGGCCGCCGGCGGCTAGCCCCCGTGCTGGCCGTGGTCGCCGGGCGGCTAGCCCTGTGCTGGCCGTGGCCGCCGGCGGCTAGCGCCCGTGCTGGCCGTGGTCGCCGGGCGGCTAGCCCCGTGCTGGCCGTGGCCGCCGGCGGCTAGCGCCCGTGCTGGCCGTGGTCGCCGGGCGGCTAGCCCCGTGCTGGCTCGGGTCTTCGGACAACAATCTCCGGTACACAAGTCCCCGGCCATCGGAAGTCTGTACTTCGAGTCTTTCCTAAGTCCTCGCAGGATGAATTATTGAGATTCCGCGTACGAAACTCCGGTTCTTACTCCAATCTAGGACCGTCGGAAAAACTCCGGAAAACTCGTAAGATATCGACGGGAAGGAAGATCTTAAATTCTTCGTACGAAACAGCGATGGTCATCTTAAGACACCACTCGTCTCAACTCTACGAACGAATGAAGAACTTCCGAAGAAATCGTAGAAAACAACGGAAGTCCTAGAGACGGCCCGAAAGGGACCAACACGATCGGACAGTCCGTTTACGATTATCTGAGATAGATACGACGATTTGCGTTTACCTTTACATAACAAGATAAATGCTAAATTTCCGGAAGGATAAATGTCAAGTTTCCCGAAGATAAATGTCAAGTTTCCCGATAAACATGGAGGCCGAGGGAAATGGAAAGAAGCCCGCTTTGCGGCCCAGAAGGAGAAATAGACCGTCATAAGAAGGAGTATATAAAGGAGCTTTGGGAGAGGAAGAAGGGCAGAGCAAAAATCCTAGAGAGAGAGCAAATCCGAAACTTAGGGACTTAGAGAATTCCTGCTAGCTTAGGACTTAGGAGTTTAGACTAGCGGAGCAAAGCTTAGAACGTTTTGTCTCCTTTATTTCCGTCGTTTTTTGCTTCAGCGTTTCTCTACTTCCCTTTTTCGGAAGAATATTGTACCATCTATATAATAAAACGCCTTAGTGCAATTTTTCCGCTACGTTGCTTTATTCTATCAATTTCGTTTGGTTATCGCAGAGAATCCGAGCCTTCAGGGAAAACTAGGTTTACTTAGTTTTCCTTCGATTTATTTAACTAAAATCGACAGTGCGAATTTCGGTTCCCACACTGATTAATGGTTTCAAATCAAGCTTCTTACATCTTGGTTCCTTCTCGTTTGATAAGAATCATGAAAATATTGTCATATGTCCGAACAGGCTAATCTGGAATCATCTGAATAGAAAGTGGGATAGCTTCTTCCTCATAACTCCTATGAGATTTATTCAACTTCCTGGTGATTATAAGCTAATTAATGGTTTCAGATCAAGCTTCTTACATCTTGGTTCCTTCTGGTTTGATAAGAATCATGAAGATATTGCCATATGTCAGAACAGGCTAATCTGGAATCATCTGAATATAAAGTGGGATAGCTTCTTCCTCATAACTCCTATGAGATTTATTCAACTTCCTGGTGATTCTATTCTGATTAATGGTTTCAAATCAAGCTTCTTACATCTTGGTTCCTTCTGGTTTGATAAGAATCATGAAAATATTGTCATATGTCCGAACAGGCTAATCTGGAATCATCTGAATAGAAAGTGGGATAGCTTCTTCCTCATAACTCCTATGGAGATTTATTCAACTTCCTGGTGATTCTACACTGATTAAGGGTTTCAAATAAGCTTTTTACATCTTGGTTCCTTCTTGTTTGATAAGAATCATGAAGATACATATGTCCGAACAGGCTAATCTGGAATCATCTGAATAGAAAGTGGGATAGCTTCTCCTCATAACTCCTATGAGATTTATTCAACTTCCTGGTGATTCTATACTGATTAATAGTTTCAAAATAAACCTTCTTACATCTTGGTTTCTTCTGGTTTGATAAGAATCATGAAGATATTGCCATATGTCCGAACATGCTAATCTGGAATCATCTGAATAGAAAGTGGGTAACTTCTTCCTCATAACTCCTATGAGATTTATTAACTTCCTGGTGGTGATTCTAAATCATTAATCAACCTTCTTATCAAAGTTCTAACATATTGGTTCTTCTGAACAGGCCAATCTGAAATATCTAATAGAAAGTGGGATAGAAATCCTCATAGCTTAGAATTTATCCTTCTGAGATTCTAAACTGGTCAACTACCTGTTTAATGGTTTCAAATACTTCTTTTTTACATTTGTAATAATGATAAGAATATTGCCATATGTCCGAACAGGCTAATCTGGAATCATCTGAATAGAAAGTGGGATAGCTTCTTCCTCATAACTCCTATGAGATTTATTCAACTTCCTGGTGATTCTACACTGATTAATGGTTTCAAATAAAGCTTTTTACATCTTGTTCCTTCTGGTTTGATAAGAATCATGAAGATATTGCCATATGTCCGAACAGGCTAATCTGGAATCATCTGAATAGAAAGTGGGATAGCTTCTTCCTCATAACTCCTATGAGATTTATTCAACTTCCTGGTGATTCTAAACTGATTAATGGTTTCAAATAAAGCTTTTACATCTTGGTTCCTTCTGGTTTGATAAGAATCATGAAGATATTGCCATATGTCCGAACAGGCTAATCTGGAATCATCTGAATAGAAAGTGGGATAGCTTCTTCCTCATAACTCCTATGAGATTTATTCAACTTCCTGGTGATTCTATACTGATTAATGGTTTCAAATCAAGCTTCTTACATCTTGGTTCCTTCTGGTTTGATAAGAATCATGAAGATATTGCCATATGTCCGAACAGGCTAATCTGGAATCATCTGAATAGAAAGTGGGATAGCTTCTTCCTCATAACTCCTATGAGATTTATTCAACTTCCTGGTGATTCTATACTGATTAATGGTTTCAAATCAAGCTTCTTACATCTTGGTTCCTTCTGGTTTGATAAGAATCATGAAGATATTGCCATATGTCCGAACAGGCTAATCTGGAATCATCTGAATAGAAAGTGGGATAGCTTCTTCCTCATAACTCCTATGAGATTTATTCAACTTCCTGGTGATTCTAAACTGATTAATGGTTTCAAATCAAGCTTCTTACATCTTGGTTCCTTCTGGTTTGATAAGAATCATGAAGATATTGCCATATGTCCGAACAGGCTAATCTGGAATCATCTGAATAGAAAGTGGGATAGCTTCTTCCTCATAACTCCTATGAGATTTATTCAACTTCCTGGTGATTCTAAACTGATTAATGGTTTCAAATCAAGCTTCTTACATCTTGGTTCCTTCTGGTTTGATAAGAATCATGAAGATATTGCCATATGTCCGAACAGGCTAATCTGGAATCATCTGAATAGAAAGTGGGATAGCTTCTTCCTCATAACTCCTATGAGATTTATTCAACTTCCTGGTGATTCTAAACTGATTAATGGTTTCAAATCAAGCTTCTTACATCTTGGTTCCTTCTGGTTTGATAAGAATCATGAAGATATTGCCATATGTCCGAACAGGCTAATCTGGAATCATCTGAATAGAAAGTGGGATAGCTTCTTCCTCATAACTCCTATGAGATTTATTCAACTTCCTGGTGATTCTATACTGATTAATGGTTTCAAATCAAGCTTCTTACATCTTGTTCCTTCTGGTTTGATAAGAATCATGAAGATATTGCCATATGTCCGAACAGGCTAATCTGGAATCATCTGAATAGAAAGTGGGATAGCTTCTTCCTCATAACTCCTATGAGATTTATTCAACTTCCTGGTGATTCTAACTGATTAATGGTTTCAAATCAAGCTTCTTACATCTTGGTTCCTTCTGGTTTGATAAGAATCATGAAGATATTGCCATATGTCCGAACAGGCTAATCTGGAATCATCTGAATAGAAAGTGGGATAGCTTCTTCCTCATAACTCCTATGAGATTTATTCAACTTCCTGGTGATTCTAAACTGATTAATGGTTTCAAATCAAGCTTCTTACATCTTGGTTCCTTCTGGTTTGATAAGAATCATGAAGATATTGCCATATGTCCGAACAGGCTAATCTGGAATCATCTGAATAGAAAGTGGGATAGCTTCTTCCTCATAACTCCTATGAGATTTATTCAACTTCCTGGTGATTCTAAACTGATTAATGGTTTCAAATCAAGCTTCTTACATCTTGGTTCCTTCTGGTTTGATAAGAATCATGAAGATATTGCCATATGTCCGAACAGGCTAATCTGGAATCACCTGAATAGAAAGTGGGATAGCTTCTTCCTCATAACTCCTATGAGATTTATTCAACTTCCTGGTGATTCTAAACTGATTAATGGTTTCAAATCAAGCTTCTTACATCTTTGTTCCTTCTGGTTTGATAAGAATCATGAAGATATTGCCATATGTCCGAACAGGCTAATCTGGAATCACCTGAATAGAAAGTGGGATAGCTTCTTCCTCATAACTCCTATGAGATTTATTCAACTTCCTGGTGATTCTAAACTGATTAATGGTTTCAAATCAAGCTTCTTACATCTTTGTTCCTTCTGGTTTGATAAGAATCATGAAGATATTGCCATATGTCCGAACAGGCTAATCTGGAATCACCTGAATAGAAAGTGGGATAGCTTCTTCCTCATAACTCCTATGAGATTTATTCAACTTCCTGGTGATTCTAAACTGATTAATGGTTTCAAATCAAGCTTCTTACATCTTTGTTCCTTCTGGTTTGATAAGAATCATGAAGATATTGCCATATGTCCGAACAGGCTAATCTGGAATCACCTGAATAGAAAGTGGGATAGCTTCTTCCTCATAACTCCTATGAGATTTATTCAACTTCCTGGTGATTCTAAACTGATTAATGGTTTCAAATCAAGCTTCTTACATCTTTGTTCCTTCTGGTTTGATAAGAATCATGAAGATATTGCCATATGTCCGAACAGGCTAATCTGGAATCACCTGAATAGAAAGTGGGATAGCTTCTTCCTCATAACTCCTATGAGATTTATTCAACTTCCTGGTGATTCTAAACTGATTAATGGTTTCAAATCAAGCTTCTTACATCTTTGTTCCTTCTGGTTTGATAAGAATCATGAAGATATTGCCATATGTCCGAACAGGCTAATCTGGAATCACCTGAATAGAAAGTGGGATAGCTTCTTCCTCATAACTCCTATGAGATTTATTCAACTTCCTGGTGATTCTAAACTGATTAATGGTTTCAAATCAAGCTTCTTACATCTTTGTTCCTTCTGGTTTGATAAGAATCATGAAGATATTGCCATATGTCCGAACAGGCTAATCTGGAATCACCTGAATAGAAAGTGGGATAGCTTCTTCCTCATAACTCCTATGAGATTTATTCAACTTCCTGGTGATTCTAAACTGATTAATGGTTTCAAATCAAGCTTCTTACATCTTTGTTCCTTCTGGTTTGATAAGAATCATGAAGATATTGCCATATGTCCGAACAGGCTAATCTGGAATCACCTGAATAGAAAGTGGGATAGCTTCTTCCTCATAACTCCTATGAGATTTATTCAACTTCCTGGTGATTCTAAACTGATTAATGGTTTCAAATCAAGCTTCTTACATCTTTGTTCCTTCTGGTTTGATAAGAATCATGAAGATATTGCCATATGTCCGAACAGGCTAATCTGGAATCACCTGAATAGAAAGTGGGATAGCTTCTTCCTCATAACTCCTATGAGATTTATTCAACTTCCTGGTGATTCTAAACTGATTAATGGTTTCAAATCAAGCTTCTTACATCTTGGTTCCTTCTGGTTTGATAAGAATCATGAAGATATTGCCATATGTCCGAACAGGCTAATCTGGAATCACCTGAATAGAAAGTGGGATAGCTTCTTCCTCATAACTCCTATGAGATTTATTCAACTTCCTGGTGATTCTAAACTGATTAATGGTTTCAAATCAAGCTTCTTACATCTTTGTTCCTTCTGGTTTGATAAGAATCATGAAGATATTGCCATATGTCCGAACAGGCTAATCTGGAATCACCTGAATAGAAAGTGGGATAGCTTCTTCCTCATAACTCCTATGAGATTTATTCAACTTCCTGGTGATTCTAAACTGATTAATGGTTTCAAATCAAGCTTCTTACATCTTTGTTCCTTCTGGTTTGATAAGAATCATGAAGATATTGCCATATGTCCGAACAGGCTAATCTGGAATCACCTGAATAGAAAGTGGGATAGCTTCTTCCTCATAACTCCTATGAGATTTATTCAACTTCCTGGTGATTCTAAACTGATTAATGGTTTCAAATCAAGCTTCTTACATCTTTGTTCCTTCTGGTTTGATAAGAATCATGAAGATATTGCCATATGTCCGAACAGGCCAATCTGGAATCACCTGAATAGAAAGTGGGATAGCTTCTTCCTCATAACTCCTATGAGATTTATTCAACTTCCTGGTGATTCTAAACTGATTAATGGTTTCAAATCAAGCTTCTTACATCTTTGTTCCTTCTGGTTTGATAAGAATCATGAAGATATTGCCATATGTCCGAACAGGCTAATCTGGAATCACCTGAATAGAAAGTGGGATAGCTTCTTCCTCATAACTCCTATGAGATTTATTCAACTTCCTGGTGATTCTAAACTGATTAATGGTTTCAAATCAAGCTTCTTACATCTTTGTTCCTTCTGGTTTGATAAGAATCATGAAGATATTGCCATATGTCCGAACAGGCTAATCTGGAATCACCTGAATAGAAAGTGGGATAGCTTCTTCCTCATAACTCCTATGAGATTTATTCAACTTCCTGGTGATTCTAAACTGATTAATGGTTTCAAATCAAGCTTCTTACATCTTTGTTCCTTCTGGTTTGATAAGAATCATGAAGATATTGCCATATGTCCGAACAGGCTAATCTGGAATCACCTGAATAGAAAGTGGGATAGCTTCTTCCTCATAACTCCTATGAGATTTATTCAACTTCCTGGTGATTCTAAACTGATTAATGGTTTCAAATCAAGCTTCTTACATCTTTGTTCCTTCTGGTTTGATAAGAATCATGAAGATATTGCCATATGTCCGAACAGGCTAATCTGGAATCACCTGAATAGAAAGTGGGATAGCTTCTTCCTCATAACTCCTATGAGATTTATTCAACTTCCTGGTGATTCTAAACTGATTAATGGTTTCAAATCAAGCTTCTTACATCTTTGTTCCTTCTGGTTTGATAAGAATCATGAAGATATTGCCATATGTCCGAACAGGCCAATCTGGAATCACCTGAATAGAAAGTGGGATAGCTTCTTCCTCATAACTCCTATGAGATTTATTCAACTTCCTGGTGATTCTAAACTGATTAATGGTTTCAAATCAAGCTTCTTACATCTTTGTTCCTTCTGGTTTGATAAGAATCATGAAGATATTGCCATATGTCCGAACAGGCTAATCTGGAATCACCTGAATAGAAAGTGGGATAGCTTCTTCCTCATAACTCCTATGAGATTTATTCAACTTCCTGGTGATTCTAAACTGATTAATGGTTTCAAATCAAGCTTCTTACATCTTTGTTCCTTCTGGTTTGATAAGAATCATGAAGATATTGCCATATGTCCGAACAGGCTAATCTGGAATCACCTGAATAGAAAGTGGGATAGCTTCTTCCTCATAACTCCTATGAGATTTATTCAACTTCCTGGTGATTCTAAACTGATTAATGGTTTCAAATCAAGCTTCTTACATCTTTGTTCCTTCTGGTTTGATAAGAATCATGAAGATATTGCCATATGTCCGAACAGGCTAATCTGGAATCACCTGAATAGAAAGTGGGATAGCTTCTTCCTCATAACTCCTATGAGATTTATTCAACTTCCTGGTGATTCTAAACTGATTAATGGTTTCAAATCAAGCTTCTTACATCTTTGTTCCTTCTGGTTTGATAAGAATCATGAAGATATTGCCATATGTCCGAACAGGCTAATCTGGAATCACCTGAATAGAAAGTGGGATAGCTTCTTCCTCATAACTCCTATGAGATTTATTCAACTTCCTGGTGATTCTAAACTGATTAATGGTTTCAAATCAAGCTTCTTACATCTTTGTTCCTTCTGGTTTGATAAGAATCATGAAGATATTGCCATATGTCCGAACAGGCTAATCTGGAATCACCTGAATAGAAAGTGGGATAGCTTCTTCCTCATAACTCCTATGAGATTTATTCAACTTCCTGGTGATTCTAAACTGATTAATGGTTTCAAATCAAGCTTCTTACATCTTTGTTCCTTCTGGTTTGATAAGAATCATGAAGATATTGCCATATGTCCGAACAGGCCAATCTGGAATCACCTGAATAGAAAGTGGGATAGCTTCTTCCTCATAACTCCTATGAGATTTATTCAACTTCCTGGTGATTCTAAACTGATTAATGGTTTCAAATCAAGCTTCTTACATCTTTGTTCCTTCTGGTTTGATAAGAATCATGAAGATATTGCCATATGTCCGAACAGGCTAATCTGGAATCACCTGAATAGAAAGTGGGATAGCTTCTTCCTCATAACTCCTATGAGATTTATTCAACTTCCTGGTGATTCTAAACTGATTAATGGTTTCAAATCAAGCTTCTTACATCTTTGTTCCTTCTGGTTTGATAAGAATCATGAAGATATTGCCATATGTCCGAACAGGCTAATCTGGAATCACCTGAATAGAAAGTGGGATAGCTTCTTCCTCATAACTCCTATGAGATTTATTCAACTTCCTGGTGATTCTAAACTGATTAATGGTTTCAAATCAAGCTTCTTACATCTTTGTTCCTTCTGGTTTGATAAGAATCATGAAGATATTGCCATATGTCCGAACAGGCTAATCTGGAATCACCTGAATAGAAAGTGGGATAGCTTCTTCCTCATAACTCCTATGAGATTTATTCAACTTCCTGGTGATTCTAAACTGATTAATGGTTTCAAATCAAGCTTCTTACATCTTTGTTCCTTCTGGTTTGATAAGAATCATGAAGATATTGCCATATGTCCGAACAGGCTAATCTGGAATCACCTGAATAGAAAGTGGGATAGCTTCTTCCTCATAACTCCTATGAGATTTATTCAACTTCCTGGTGATTCTAAACTGATTAATGGTTTCAAATCAAGCTTCTTACATCTTTGTTCCTTCTGGTTTGATAAGAATCATGAAGATATTGCCATATGTCCGAACAGGCCAATCTGGAATCACCTGAATAGAAAGTGGGATAGCTTCTTCCTCATAACTCCTATGAGATTTATTCAACTTCCTGGTGATTCTAAACTGATTAATGGTTTCAAATCAAGCTTCTTACATCTTTGTTCCTTCTGGTTTGATAAGAATCATGAAGATATTGCCATATGTCCGAACAGGCTAATCTGGAATCACCTGAATAGAAAGTGGGATAGCTTCTTCCTCATAACTCCTATGAGATTTATTCAACTTCCTGGTGATTCTAAACTGATTAATGGTTTCAAATCAAGCTTCTTACATCTTTGTTCCTTCTGGTTTGATAAGAATCATGAAGATATTGCCATATGTCCGAACAGGCTAATCTGGAATCACCTGAATAGAAAGTGGGATAGCTTCTTCCTCATAACTCCTATGAGATTTATTCAACTTCCTGGTGATTCTAAACTGATTAATGGTTTCAAATCAAGCTTCTTACATCTTTGTTCCTTCTGGTTTGATAAGAATCATGAAGATATTGCCATATGTCCGAACAGGCTAATCTGGAATCACCTGAATAGAAAGTGGGATAGCTTCTTCCTCATAACTCCTATGAGATTTATTCAACTTCCTGGTGATTCTAAACTGATTAATGGTTTCAAATCAAGCTTCTTACATCTTTGTTCCTTCTGGTTTGATAAGAATCATGAAGATATTGCCATATGTCCGAACAGGCTAATCTGGAATCACCTGAATAGAAAGTGGGATAGCTTCTTCCTCATAACTCCTATGAGATTTATTCAACTTCCTGGTGATTCTAAACTGATTAATGGTTTCAAATCAAGCTTCTTACATCTTTGTTCCTTCTGGTTTGATAAGAATCATGAAGATATTGCCATATGTCCGAACAGGCTAATCTGGAATCACCTGAATAGAAAGTGGGATAGCTTCTTCCTCATAACTCCTATGAGATTTATTCAACTTCCTGGTGATTCTAAACTGATTAATGGTTTCAAATCAAGCTTCTTACATCTTTGTTCCTTCTGGTTTGATAAGAATCATGAAGATATTGCCATATGTCCGAACAGGCTAATCTGGAATCACCTGAATAGAAAGTGGGATAGCTTCTTCCTCATAACTCCTATGAGATTTATTCAACTTCCTGGTGATTCTAAACTGATTAATGGTTTCAAATCAAGCTTCTTACATCTTTGTTCCTTCTGGTTTGATAAGAATCATGAAGATATTGCCATATGTCCGAACAGGCTAATCTGGAATCACCTGAATAGAAAGTGGGATAGCTTCTTCCTCATAACTCCTATGAGATTTATTCAACTTCCTGGTGATTCTAAACTGATTAATGGTTTCAAATCAAGCTTCTTACATCTTTGTTCCTTCTGGTTTGATAAGAATCATGAAGATATTGCCATATGTCCGAACAGGCTAATCTGGAATCACCTGAATAGAAAGTGGGATAGCTTCTTCCTCATAACTCCTATGAGATTTATTCAACTTCCTGGTGATTCTAAACTGATTAATGGTTTCAAATCAAGCTTCTTACATCTTTGTTCCTTCTGGTTTGATAAGAATCATGAAGATATTGCCATATGTCCGAACAGGCTAATCTGGAATCACCTGAATAGAAAGTGGGATAGCTTCTTCCTCATAACTCCTATGAGATTTATTCAACTTCCTGGTGATTCTAAACTGATTAATGGTTTCAAATCAAGCTTCTTACATCTTTGTTCCTTCTGGTTTGATAAGAATCATGAAGATATTGCCATATGTCCGAACAGGCTAATCTGGAATCACCTGAATAGAAAGTGGGATAGCTTCTTCCTCATAACTCCTATGAGATTTATTCAACTTCCTGGTGATTCTAAACTGATTAATGGTTTCAAATCAAGCTTCTTACATCTTTGTTCCTTCTGGTTTGATAAGAATCATGAAGATATTGCCATATGTCCGAACAGGCTAATCTGGAATCACCTGAATAGAAAGTGGGATAGCTTCTTCCTCATAACTCCTATGAGATTTATTCAACTTCCTGGTGATTCTAAACTGATTAATGGTTTCAAATCAAGCTTCTTACATCTTTGTTCCTTCTGGTTTGATAAGAATCATGAAGATATTGCCATATGTCCGAACAGGCTAATCTGGAATCACCTGAATAGAAAGTGGGATAGCTTCTTCCTCATAACTCCTATGAGATTTATTCAACTTCCTGGTGATTCTAAACTGATTAATGGTTTCAAATCAAGCTTCTTACATCTTTGTTCCTTCTGGTTTGATAAGAATCATGAAGATATTGCCATATGTCCGAACAGGCTAATCTGGAATCACCTGAATAGAAAGTGGGATAGCTTCTTCCTCATAACTCCTATGAGATTTATTCAACTTCCTGGTGATTCTAAACTGATTAATGGTTTCAAATCAAGCTTCTTACATCTTTGTTCCTTCTGGTTTGATAAGAATCATGAAGATATTGCCATATGTCCGAACAGGCTAATCTGGAATCACCTGAATAGAAAGTGGGATAGCTTCTTCCTCATAACTCCTATGAGATTTATTCAACTTCCTGGTGATTCTAAACTGATTAATGGTTTCAAATCAAGCTTCTTACATCTTTGTTCCTTCTGGTTTGATAAGAATCATGAAGATATTGCCATATGTCCGAACAGGCTAATCTGGAATCACCTGAATAGAAAGTGGGATAGCTTCTTCCTCATAACTCCTATGAGATTTATTCAACTTCCTGGTGATTCTAAACTGATTAATGGTTTCAAATCAAGCTTCTTACATCTTTGTTCCTTCTGGTTTGATAAGAATCATGAAGATATTGCCATATGTCCGAACAGGCCAATCTGGAATCACCTGAATAGAAAGTGGGATAGCTTCTTCCTCATAACTCCTATGAGATTTATTCAACTTCCTGGTGATTCTAAACTGATTAATGGTTTCAAATCAAGCTTCTTACATCTTTGTTCCTTCTGGTTTGATAAGAATCATGAAGATATTGCCATATGTCCGAACAGGCTAATCTGGAATCACCTGAATAGAAAGTGGGATAGCTTCTTCCTCATAACTCCTATGAGATTTATTCAACTTCCTGGTGATTCTAAACTGATTAATGGTTTCAAATCAAGCTTCTTACATCTTTGTTCCTTCTGGTTTGATAAGAATCATGAAGATATTGCCATATGTCCGAACAGGCTAATCTGGAATCACCTGAATAGAAAGTGGGATAGCTTCTTCCTCATAACTCCTATGAGATTTATTCAACTTCCTGGTGATTCTAAACTGATTAATGGTTTCAAATCAAGCTTCTTACATCTTTGTTCCTTCTGGTTTGATAAGAATCATGAAGATATTGCCATATGTCCGAACAGGCTAATCTGGAATCACCTGAATAGAAAGTGGGATAGCTTCTTCCTCATAACTCCTATGAGATTTATTCAACTTCCTGGTGATTCTAAACTGATTAATGGTTTCAAATCAAGCTTCTTACATCTTTGTTCCTTCTGGTTTGATAAGAATCATGAAGATATTGCCATATGTCCGAACAGGCTAATCTGGAATCACCTGAATAGAAAGTGGGATAGCTTCTTCCTCATAACTCCTATGAGATTTATTCAACTTCCTGGTGATTCTAAACTGATTAATGGTTTCAAATCAAGCTTCTTACATCTTTGTTCCTTCTGGTTTGATAAGAATCATGAAGATATTGCCATATGTCCGAACAGGCTAATCTGGAATCACCTGAATAGAAAGTGGGATAGCTTCTTCCTCATAACTCCTATGAGATTTATTCAACTTCCTGGTGATTCTAAACTGATTAATGGTTTCAAATCAAGCTTCTTACATCTTTGTTCCTTCTGGTTTGATAAGAATCATGAAGATATTGCCATATGTCCGAACAGGCTAATCTGGAATCACCTGAATAGAAAGTGGGATAGCTTCTTCCTCATAACTCCTATGAGATTTATTCAACTTCCTGGTGATTCTAAACTGATTAATGGTTTCAAATCAAGCTTCTTACATCTTTGTTCCTTCTGGTTTGATAAGAATCATGAAGATATTGCCATATGTCCGAACAGGCTAATCTGGAATCACCTGAATAGAAAGTGGGATAGCTTCTTCCTCATAACTCCTATGAGATTTATTCAACTTCCTGGTGATTCTAAACTGATTAATGGTTTCAAATCAAGCTTCTTACATCTTTGTTCCTTCTGGTTTGATAAGAATCATGAAGATATTGCCATATGTCCGAACAGGCTAATCTGGAATCACCTGAATAGAAAGTGGGATAGCTTCTTCCTCATAACTCCTATGAGATTTATTCAACTTCCTGGTGATTCTAAACTGATTAATGGTTTCAAATCAAGCTTCTTACATCTTTGTTCCTTCTGGTTTGATAAGAATCATGAAGATATTGCCATATGTCCGAACAGGCTAATCTGGAATCACCTGAATAGAAAGTGGGATAGCTTCTTCCTCATAACTCCTATGAGATTTATTCAACTTCCTGGTGATTCTAAACTGATTAATGGTTTCAAATCAAGCTTCTTACATCTTTGTTCCTTCTGGTTTGATAAGAATCATGAAGATATTGCCATATGTCCGAACAGGCTAATCTGGAATCACCTGAATAGAAAGTGGGATAGCTTCTTCCTCATAACTCCTATGAGATTTATTCAACTTCCTGGTGATTCTAAACTGATTAATGGTTTCAAATCAAGCTTCTTACATCTTTGTTCCTTCTGGTTTGATAAGAATCATGAAGATATTGCCATATGTCCGAACAGGCTAATCTGGAATCACCTGAATAGAAAGTGGGATAGCTTCTTCCTCATAACTCCTATGAGATTTATTCAACTTCCTGGTGATTCTAAACTGATTAATGGTTTCAAATCAAGCTTCTTACATCTTTGTTCCTTCTGGTTTGATAAGAATCATGAAGATATTGCCATATGTCCGAACAGGCTAATCTGGAATCACCTGAATAGAAAGTGGGATAGCTTCTTCCTCATAACTCCTATGAGATTTATTCAACTTCCTGGTGATTCTAAACTGATTAATGGTTTCAAATCAAGCTTCTTACATCTTTGTTCCTTCTGGTTTGATAAGAATCATGAAGATATTGCCATATGTCCGAACAGGCTAATCTGGAATCACCTGAATAGAAAGTGGGATAGCTTCTTCCTCATAACTCCTATGAGATTTATTCAACTTCCTGGTGATTCTAAACTGATTAATGGTTTCAAATCAAGCTTCTTACATCTTTGTTCCTTCTGGTTTGATAAGAATCATGAAGATATTGCCATATGTCCGAACAGGCTAATCTGGAATCACCTGAATAGAAAGTGGGATAGCTTCTTCCTCATAACTCCTATGAGATTTATTCAACTTCCTGGTGATTCTAAACTGATTAATGGTTTCAAATCAAGCTTCTTACATCTTTGTTCCTTCTGGTTTGATAAGAATCATGAAGATATTGCCATATGTCCGAACAGGCTAATCTGGAATCACCTGAATAGAAAGTGGGATAGCTTCTTCCTCATAACTCCTATGAGATTTATTCAACTTCCTGGTGATTCTAAACTGATTAATGGTTTCAAATCAAGCTTCTTACATCTTTGTTCCTTCTGGTTTGATAAGAATCATGAAGATATTGCCATATGTCCGAACAGGCTAATCTGGAATCACCTGAATAGAAAGTGGGATAGCTTCTTCCTCATAACTCCTATGAGATTTATTCAACTTCCTGGTGATTCTAAACTGATTAATGGTTTCAAATCAAGCTTCTTACATCTTTGTTCCTTCTGGTTTGATAAGAATCATGAAGATATTGCCATATGTCCGAACAGGCTAATCTGGAATCACCTGAATAGAAAGTGGGATAGCTTCTTCCTCATAACTCCTATGAGATTTATTCAACTTCCTGGTGATTCTAAACTGATTAATGGTTTCAAATCAAGCTTCTTACATCTTTGTTCCTTCTGGTTTGATAAGAATCATGAAGATATTGCCATATGTCCGAACAGGCTAATCTGGAATCACCTGAATAGAAAGTGGGATAGCTTCTTCCTCATAACTCCTATGAGATTTATTCAACTTCCTGGTGATTCTAAACTGATTAATGGTTTCAAATCAAGCTTCTTACATCTTTGTTCCTTCTGGTTTGATAAGAATCATGAAGATATTGCCATATGTCCGAACAGGCTAATCTGGAATCACCTGAATAGAAAGTGGGATAGCTTCTTCCTCATAACTCCTATGAGATTTATTCAACTTCCTGGTGATTCTAAACTGATTAATGGTTTCAAATCAAGCTTCTTACATCTTTGTTCCTTCTGGTTTGATAAGAATCATGAAGATATTGCCATATGTCCGAACAGGCTAATCTGGAATCACCTGAATAGAAAGTGGGATAGCTTCTTCCTCATAACTCCTATGAGATTTATTCAACTTCCTGGTGATTCTAAACTGATTAATGGTTTCAAATCAAGCTTCTTACATCTTTGTTCCTTCTGGTTTGATAAGAATCATGAAGATATTGCCATATGTCCGAACAGGCTAATCTGGAATCACCTGAATAGAAAGTGGGATAGCTTCTTCCTCATAACTCCTATGAGATTTATTCAACTTCCTGGTGATTCTAAACTGATTAATGGTTTCAAATCAAGCTTCTTACATCTTTGTTCCTTCTGGTTTGATAAGAATCATGAAGATATTGCCATATGTCCGAACAGGCTAATCTGGAATCACCTGAATAGAAAGTGGGATAGCTTCTTCCTCATAACTCCTATGAGATTTATTCAACTTCCTGGTGATTCTAAACTGATTAATGGTTTCAAATCAAGCTTCTTACATCTTTGTTCCTTCTGGTTTGATAAGAATCATGAAGATATTGCCATATGTCCGAACAGGCTAATCTGGAATCACCTGAATAGAAAGTGGGATAGCTTCTTCCTCATAACTCCTATGAGATTTATTCAACTTCCTGGTGATTCTAAACTGATTAATGGTTTCAAATCAAGCTTCTTACATCTTTGTTCCTTCTGGTTTGATAAGAATCATGAAGATATTGCCATATGTCCGAACAGGCTAATCTGGAATCACCTGAATAGAAAGTGGGATAGCTTCTTCCTCATAACTCCTATGAGATTTATTCAACTTCCTGGTGATTCTAAACTGATTAATGGTTTCAAATCAAGCTTCTTACATCTTTGTTCCTTCTGGTTTGATAAGAATCATGAAGATATTGCCATATGTCCGAACAGGCTAATCTGGAATCACCTGAATAGAAAGTGGGATAGCTTCTTCCTCATAACTCCTATGAGATTTATTCAACTTCCTGGTGATTCTAAACTGATTAATGGTTTCAAATCAAGCTTCTTACATCTTTGTTCCTTCTGGTTTGATAAGAATCATGAAGATATTGCCATATGTCCGAACAGGCTAATCTGGAATCACCTGAATAGAAAGTGGGATAGCTTCTTCCTCATAACTCCTATGAGATTTATTCAACTTCCTGGTGATTCTAAACTGATTAATGGTTTCAAATCAAGCTTCTTACATCTTTGTTCCTTCTGGTTTGATAAGAATCATGAAGATATTGCCATATGTCCGAACAGGCTAATCTGGAATCACCTGAATAGAAAGTGGGATAGCTTCTTCCTCATAACTCCTATGAGATTTATTCAACTTCCTGGTGATTCTAAACTGATTAATGGTTTCAAATCAAGCTTCTTACATCTTTGTTCCTTCTGGTTTGATAAGAATCATGAAGATATTGCCATATGTCCGAACAGGCTAATCTGGAATCACCTGAATAGAAAGTGGGATAGCTTCTTCCTCATAACTCCTATGAGATTTATTCAACTTCCTGGTGATTCTAAACTGATTAATGGTTTCAAATCAAGCTTCTTACATCTTTGTTCCTTCTGGTTTGATAAGAATCATGAAGATATTGCCATATGTCCGAACAGGCTAATCTGGAATCACCTGAATAGAAAGTGGGATAGCTTCTTCCTCATAACTCCTATGAGATTTATTCAACTTCCTGGTGATTCTAAACTGATTAATGGTTTCAAATCAAGCTTCTTACATCTTTGTTCCTTCTGGTTTGATAAGAATCATGAAGATATTGCCATATGTCCGAACAGGCTAATCTGGAATCACCTGAATAGAAAGTGGGATAGCTTCTTCCTCATAACTCCTATGAGATTTATTCAACTTCCTGGTGATTCTAAACTGATTAATGGTTTCAAATCAAGCTTCTTACATCTTTGTTCCTTCTGGTTTGATAAGAATCATGAAGATATTGCCATATGTCCGAACAGGCTAATCTGGAATCACCTGAATAGAAAGTGGGATAGCTTCTTCCTCATAACTCCTATGAGATTTATTCAACTTCCTGGTGATTCTAAACTGATTAATGGTTTCAAATCAAGCTTCTTACATCTTTGTTCCTTCTGGTTTGATAAGAATCATGAAGATATTGCCATATGTCCGAACAGGCTAATCTGGAATCACCTGAATAGAAAGTGGGATAGCTTCTTCCTCATAACTCCTATGAGATTTATTCAACTTCCTGGTGATTCTAAACTGATTAATGGTTTCAAATCAAGCTTCTTACATCTTTGTTCCTTCTGGTTTGATAAGAATCATGAAGATATTGCCATATGTCCGAACAGGCTAATCTGGAATCACCTGAATAGAAAGTGGGATAGCTTCTTCCTCATAACTCCTATGAGATTTATTCAACTTCCTGGTGATTCTAAACTGATTAATGGTTTCAAATCAAGCTTCTTACATCTTTGTTCCTTCTGGTTTGATAAGAATCATGAAGATATTGCCATATGTCCGAACAGGCTAATCTGGAATCACCTGAATAGAAAGTGGGATAGCTTCTTCCTCATAACTCCTATGAGATTTATTCAACTTCCTGGTGATTCTAAACTGATTAATGGTTTCAAATCAAGCTTCTTACATCTTTGTTCCTTCTGGTTTGATAAGAATCATGAAGATATTGCCATATGTCCGAACAGGCTAATCTGGAATCACCTGAATAGAAAGTGGGATAGCTTCTTCCTCATAACTCCTATGAGATTTATTCAACTTCCTGGTGATTCTAAACTGATTAATGGTTTCAAATCAAGCTTCTTACATCTTTGTTCCTTCTGGTTTGATAAGAATCATGAAGATATTGCCATATGTCCGAACAGGCTAATCTGGAATCACCTGAATAGAAAGTGGGATAGCTTCTTCCTCATAACTCCTATGAGATTTATTCAACTTCCTGGTGATTCTAAACTGATTAATGGTTTCAAATCAAGCTTCTTACATCTTTGTTCCTTCTGGTTTGATAAGAATCATGAAGATATTGCCATATGTCCGAACAGGCAATCTGGAATCACCTGAATAGAAAGTGGGATAGCTTCTTCCTCATAACTCCTATGAGATTTATTCAACTTCCTGGTGATTCTAAACTGATTAATGGTTTCAAATCAAGCTTCTTACATCTTTGTTCCTTCTGGTTTGATAAGAATCATGAAGATATTGCCATATGTCCGAACAGGCTAATCTGGAATCACCTGAATAGAAAGTGGGATAGCTTCTTCCTCATAACTCCTATGAGATTTATTCAACTTCCTGGTGATTCTAAACTGATTAATGGTTTCAAATCAAGCTTCTTACATCTTTGTTCCTTCTGGTTTGATAAGAATCATGAAGATATTGCCATATGTCCGAACAGGCTAATCTGGAATCACCTGAATAGAAAGTGGGATAGCTTCTTCCTCATAACTCCTATGAGATTTATTCAACTTCCTGGTGATTCTAAACTGATTAATGGTTTCAAATCAAGCTTCTTACATCTTTGTTCCTTCTGGTTTGATAAGAATCATGAAGATATTGCCATATGTCCGAACAGGCTAATCTGGAATCACCTGAATAGAAAGTGGGATAGCTTCTTCCTCATAACTCCTATGAGATTTATTCAACTTCCTGGTGATTCTAAACTGATTAATGGTTTCAAATCAAGCTTCTTACATCTTTGTTCCTTCTGGTTTGATAAGAATCATGAAGATATTGCCATATGTCCGAACAGGCTAATCTGGAATCACCTGAATAGAAAGTGGGATAGCTTCTTCCTCATAACTCCTATGAGATTTATTCAACTTCCTGGTGATTCTAAACTGATTAATGGTTTCAAATCAAGCTTCTTACATCTTTGTTCCTTCTGGTTTGATAAGAATCATGAAGATATTGCCATATGTCCGAACAGGCTAATCTGGAATCACCTGAATAGAAAGTGGGATAGCTTCTTCCTCATAACTCCTATGAGATTTATTCAACTTCCTGGTGATTCTAAACTGATTAATGGTTTCAAATCAAGCTTCTTACATCTTTGTTCCTTCTGGTTTGATAAGAATCATGAAGATATTGCCATATGTCCGAACAGGCTAATCTGGAATCACCTGAATAGAAAGTGGGATAGCTTCTTCCTCATAACTCCTATGAGATTTATTCAACTTCCTGGTGATTCTAAACTGATTAATGGTTTCAAATCAAGCTTCTTACATCTTTGTTCCTTCTGGTTTGATAAGAATCATGAAGATATTGCCATATGTCCGAACAGGCTAATCTGGAATCACCTGAATAGAAAGTGGGATAGCTTCTTCCTCATAACTCCTATGAGATTTATTCAACTTCCTGGTGATTCTAAACTGATTAATGGTTTCAAATCAAGCTTCTTACATCTTTGTTCCTTCTGGTTTGATAAGAATCATGAAGATATTGCCATATGTCCGAACAGGCTAATCTGGAATCACCTGAATAGAAAGTGGGATAGCTTCTTCCTCATAACTCCTATGAGATTTATTCAACTTCCTGGTGATTCTAAACTGATTAATGGTTTCAAATCAAGCTTCTTACATCTTTGTTCCTTCTGGTTTGATAAGAATCATGAAGATATTGCCATATGTCCGAACAGGCTAATCTGGAATCACCTGAATAGAAAGTGGGATAGCTTCTTCCTCATAACTCCTATGAGATTTATTCAACTTCCTGGTGATTCTAAACTGATTAATGGTTTCAAATCAAGCTTCTTACATCTTTGTTCCTTCTGGTTTGATAAGAATCATGAAGATATTGCCATATGTCCGAACAGGCTAATCTGGAATCACCTGAATAGAAAGTGGGATAGCTTCTTCCTCATAACTCCTATGAGATTTATTCAACTTCCTGGTGATTCTAAACTGATTAATGGTTTCAAATCAAGCTTCTTACATCTTTGTTCCTTCTGGTTTGATAAGAATCATGAAGATATTGCCATATGTCCGAACAGGCTAATCTGGAATCACCTGAATAGAAAGTGGGATAGCTTCTTCCTCATAACTCCTATGAGATTTATTCAACTTCCTGGTGATTCTAAACTGATTAATGGTTTCAAATCAAGCTTCTTACATCTTTGTTCCTTCTGGTTTGATAAGAATCATGAAGATATTGCCATATGTCCGAACAGGCTAATCTGGAATCACCTGAATAGAAAGTGGGATAGCTTCTTCCTCATAACTCCTATGAGATTTATTCAACTTCCTGGTGATTCTAAACTGATTAATGGTTTCAAATCAAGCTTCTTACATCTTTGTTCCTTCTGGTTTGATAAGAATCATGAAGATATTGCCATATGTCCGAACAGGCTAATCTGGAATCACCTGAATAGAAAGTGGGATAGCTTCTTCCTCATAACTCCTATGAGATTTATTCAACTTCCTGGTGATTCTAAACTGATTAATGGTTTCAAATCAAGCTTCTTACATCTTTGTTCCTTCTGGTTTGATAAGAATCATGAAGATATTGCCATATGTCCGAACAGGCCAATCTGGAATCACCTGAATAGAAAGTGGGATAGCTTCTTCCTCATAACTCCTATGAGATTTATTCAACTTCCTGGTGATTCTAAACTGATTAATGGTTTCAAATCAAGCTTCTTACATCTTTGTTCCTTCTGGTTTGATAAGAATCATGAAGATATTGCCATATGTCCGAACAGGCTAATCTGGAATCACCTGAATAGAAAGTGGGATAGCTTCTTCCTCATAACTCCTATGAGATTTATTCAACTTCCTGGTGATTCTAAACTGATTAATGGTTTCAAATCAAGCTTCTTACATCTTTGTTCCTTCTGGTTTGATAAGAATCATGAAGATATTGCCATATGTCCGAACAGGCTAATCTGGAATCACCTGAATAGAAAGTGGGATAGCTTCTTCCTCATAACTCCTATGAGATTTATTCAACTTCCTGGTGATTCTAAACTGATTAATGGTTTCAAATCAAGCTTCTTACATCTTTGTTCCTTCTGGTTTGATAAGAATCATGAAGATATTGCCATATGTCCGAACAGGCTAATCTGGAATCACCTGAATAGAAAGTGGGATAGCTTCTTCCTCATAACTCCTATGAGATTTATTCAACTTCCTGGTGATTCTAAACTGATTAATGGTTTCAAATCAAGCTTCTTACATCTTTGTTCCTTCTGGTTTGATAAGAATCATGAAGATATTGCCATATGTCCGAACAGGCTAATCTGGAATCACCTGAATAGAAAGTGGGATAGCTTCTTCCTCATAACTCCTATGAGATTTATTCAACTTCCTGGTGATTCTAAACTGATTAATGGTTTCAAATCAAGCTTCTTACATCTTTGTTCCTTCTGGTTTGATAAGAATCATGAAGATATTGCCATATGTCCGAACAGGCTAATCTGGAATCACCTGAATAGAAAGTGGGATAGCTTCTTCCTCATAACTCCTATGAGATTTATTCAACTTCCTGGTGATTCTAAACTGATTAATGGTTTCAAATCAAGCTTCTTACATCTTTGTTCCTTCTGGTTTGATAAGAATCATGAAGATATTGCCATATGTCCGAACAGGCTAATCTGGAATCACCTGAATAGAAAGTGGGATAGCTTCTTCCTCATAACTCCTATGAGATTTATTCAACTTCCTGGTGATTCTAAACTGATTAATGGTTTCAAATCAAGCTTCTTACATCTTTGTTCCTTCTGGTTTGATAAGAATCATGAAGATATTGCCATATGTCCGAACAGGCTAATCTGGAATCACCTGAATAGAAAGTGGGATAGCTTCTTCCTCATAACTCCTATGAGATTTATTCAACTTCCTGGTGATTCTAAACTGATTAATGGTTTCAAATCAAGCTTCTTACATCTTTGTTCCTTCTGGTTTGATAAGAATCATGAAGATATTGCCATATGTCCGAACAGGCTAATCTGGAATCACCTGAATAGAAAGTGGGATAGCTTCTTCCTCATAACTCCTATGAGATTTATTCAACTTCCTGGTGATTCTAAACTGATTAATGGTTTCAAATCAAGCTTCTTACATCTTTGTTCCTTCTGGTTTGATAAGAATCATGAAGATATTGCCATATGTCCGAACAGGCTAATCTGGAATCACCTGAATAGAAAGTGGGATAGCTTCTTCCTCATAACTCCTATGAGATTTATTCAACTTCCTGGTGATTCTAAACTGATTAATGGTTTCAAATCAAGCTTCTTACATCTTTGTTCCTTCTGGTTTGATAAGAATCATGAAGATATTGCCATATGTCCGAACAGGCTAATCTGGAATCACCTGAATAGAAAGTGGGATAGCTTCTTCCTCATAACTCCTATGAGATTTATTCAACTTCCTGGTGATTCTAAACTGATTAATGGTTTCAAATCAAGCTTCTTACATCTTTGTTCCTTCTGGTTTGATAAGAATCATGAAGATATTGCCATATGTCCGAACAGGCTAATCTGGAATCACCTGAATAGAAAGTGGGATAGCTTCTTCCTCATAACTCCTATGAGATTTATTCAACTTCCTGGTGATTCTAAACTGATTAATGGTTTCAAATCAAGCTTCTTACATCTTTGTTCCTTCTGGTTTGATAAGAATCATGAAGATATTGCCATATGTCCGAACAGGCTAATCTGGAATCACCTGAATAGAAAGTGGGATAGCTTCTTCCTCATAACTCCTATGAGATTTATTCAACTTCCTGGTGATTCTAAACTGATTAATGGTTTCAAATCAAGCTTCTTACATCTTTGTTCCTTCTGGTTTGATAAGAATCATGAAGATATTGCCATATGTCCGAACAGGCTAATCTGGAATCACCTGAATAGAAAGTGGGATAGCTTCTTCCTCATAACTCCTATGAGATTTATTCAACTTCCTGGTGATTCTAAACTGATTAATGGTTTCAAATCAAGCTTCTTACATCTTTGTTCCTTCTGGTTTGATAAGAATCATGAAGATATTGCCATATGTCCGAACAGGCTAATCTGGAATCACCTGAATAGAAAGTGGGATAGCTTCTTCCTCATAACTCCTATGAGATTTATTCAACTTCCTGGTGATTCTAAACTGATTAATGGTTTCAAATCAAGCTTCTTACATCTTTGTTCCTTCTGGTTTGATAAGAATCATGAAGATATTGCCATATGTCCGAACAGGCTAATCTGGAATCACCTGAATAGAAAGTGGGATAGCTTCTTCCTCATAACTCCTATGAGATTTATTCAACTTCCTGGTGATTCTAAACTGATTAATGGTTTCAAATCAAGCTTCTTACATCTTTGTTCCTTCTGGTTTGATAAGAATCATGAAGATATTGCCATATGTCCGAACAGGCTAATCTGGAATCACCTGAATAGAAAGTGGGATAGCTTCTTCCTCATAACTCCTATGAGATTTATTCAACTTCCTGGTGATTCTAAACTGATTAATGGTTTCAAATCAAGCTTCTTACATCTTTGTTCCTTCTGGTTTGATAAGAATCATGAAGATATTGCCATATGTCCGAACAGGCTAATCTGGAATCACCTGAATAGAAAGTGGGATAGCTTCTTCCTCATAACTCCTATGAGATTTATTCAACTTCCTGGTGATTCTAAACTGATTAATGGTTTCAAATCAAGCTTCTTACATCTTTGTTCCTTCTGGTTTGATAAGAATCATGAAGATATTGCCATATGTCCGAACAGGCTAATCTGGAATCACCTGAATAGAAAGTGGGATAGCTTCTTCCTCATAACTCCTATGAGATTTATTCAACTTCCTGGTGATTCTAAACTGATTAATGGTTTCAAATCAAGCTTCTTACATCTTTGTTCCTTCTGGTTTGATAAGAATCATGAAGATATTGCCATATGTCCGAACAGGCTAATCTGGAATCACCTGAATAGAAAGTGGGATAGCTTCTTCCTCATAACTCCTATGAGATTTATTCAACTTCCTGGTGATTCTAAACTGATTAATGGTTTCAAATCAAGCTTCTTACATCTTTTTCCTTCTGGTTTGATAAGAATCATGAAGATATTGCCATATGTCCGAACAGGCTAATCTGGAATCACCTGAATAGAAAGTGGGATAGCTTCTTCCTCATAACTCCTATGAGATTTATTCAACTTCCTGGTGATTCTAAACTGATTAATGGTTTCAAATCAAGCTTCTTACATCTTTGTTCCTTCTGGTTTGATAAGAATCATGAAGATATTGCCATATGTCCGAACAGGCTAATCTGGAATCACCTGAATAGAAAGTGGGATAGCTTCTTCCTCATAACTCCTATGAGATTTATTCAACTTCCTGGTGATTCTAAACTGATTAATGGTTTCAAATCAAGCTTCTTACATCTTTGTTCCTTCTGGTTTGATAAGAATCATGAAGATATTGCCATATGTCCGAACAGGCTAATCTGGAATCACCTGAATAGAAAGTGGGATAGCTTCTTCCTCATAACTCCTATGAGATTTATTCAACTTCCTGGTGATTCTAAACTGATTAATGGTTTCAAATCAAGCTTCTTACATCTTTGTTCCTTCTGGTTTGATAAGAATCATGAAGATATTGCCATATGTCCGAACATGCTAATCTGGAATCACCTGAATAGAAAGTGGGATAGCTTCTTCCTCATAACTCCTATGAGATTTATTCAACTTCCTGGTGATTCTAAACTGATTAATGGTTTCAAATCAAGCTTCTTACATCTTTGTTCCTTCTGGTTTGATAAGAATCATGAAGATATTGCCATATGTCCGAACAGGCCAATCTGGAATCACCTGAATAGAAAGTGGGATAGCTTCTTCCTCATAACTCCTATGAGATTTATTCAACTTCCTGGTGATTCTAACTGATTAATGGTTTCAAATCAAGCTTCTTACATCTTTGTTCCTTCTGGTTTGATAAGAATCATGAAGATATTGCCATATGTCCGAACAGGCTAATCTGGAATCACCTGAATAGAAAGTGGGATAGCTTCTTCCTCATAACTCCTATGAGATTTATTCAACTTCCTGGTGATTCTAACTGATTAATGGTTTCAAATCAAGCTTCTTACATCTTTGTTCCTTCTGGTTTGATAAGAATCATGAAGATATGCCATATGTCCGAACAGGCTAATCTGGAATCACCTGAATAGAAAGTGGGATAGCTTCTTCCTCATAACTCCTATGAGATTTATTCAACTTCCTGGTGATTCTAAACTGATTAATGGTTTCAAATCAAGCTTCTTACATCTTTGTTCCTTCTGGTTTGATAAGAATCATGAAGATATTGCCATATGTCCGAACAGGCTAATCTGGAATCACCTGAATAGAAAGTGGGATAGCTTCTTCCTCATAACTCCTATGAGATTTATTCAACTTCCTGGTGATTCTAAACTGATTAATGGTTTCAAATCAAGCTTCTTACATCTTTGTTCCTTCTGGTTTGATAAGAATCATGAAGATATTGCCATATGTCCGAACATCTGGAATCACTGAATAGAAAGTGGGATAGCTTCTTCCTCATAACTCCTATGAGATTTATTCAACTTCCTGGTGATTCTAACTGATTAATGGTTTCAAATCAAGCTTCTTACATCTTTGTTCCTTCTGGTTTGATAAGAATCATGAAGATATTGCCATATGTCCGAACAGGCTAATCTGGAATCACCTGAATAGAAAGTGGGATAGCTTCTTCCTCATAACTCCTATGAGATTTATTCAACTTCCTGGTGATTCTAAACTGATTAATGGTTTCAAATCAAGCTTCTTACATCTTTGTTCCTTCTGGTTTGATAAGAATCATGAAGATATTGCCATATGTCCGAACAGGCTAATCTGGAATCACCTGAATAGAAAGTGGGATAGCTTCTTCCTCATAACTCCTATGAGATTTATTCAACTTCCTGGTGATTCTAAACTGATTAATGGTTTCAATCAAGCTTCTTACATCTTTGTTCCTTCTGGTTTGATAAGAATCATGAAGATATTGCCATATGTCCGAACAGCTAATCTGGATCACCTGAATAGAAAGTGGGATAGCTTCTTCCTCATAACTCCTATGAGATTTATTCAACTTCCTGGTGATTCTAAACTGATTAATGGTTTCAAATCAAGCTTCTTACATCTTTGTTCCTTCTGGTTTGATAAGAATCATGAAGATATTGCCATATGTTCGAACAGGCTAATCTGGAATCACCTGAATAGAAAGTGGGATAGCTTCTTCCTCATAACTCCTATGAGATTTATTCAACTTCCTGGTGATTCTAAACTGATTAATGGTTTCAAATCAAGCTTCTTACATCTTGTTCCTTCTGGTTTGATAAGAATCATGAAGATATTGCCATATGTCCGAACAGGCTAATCTGGAATCACCTGAATAGAAAGTGGGATAGCTTCTTCCTCATAACTCCTATGAGATTTATTCAACTTCCTGGTGATTCTAAACTGATTAATGGTTTCAAATCAAGCTTCTTACATCTTTGTTCCTTCTGGTTTGATAAGAATCATGAAGATATTGCCATATGTCCGAACAGGCTAATCTGGATCACCTGAATAGAAAGTGGGATAGCTTCTTCCTCATAACTCCTATGAGATTTATTCAACTTCCTGGTGATTCTAAACTGATTAATGGTTTCAAATCAAGCTTCTTACATCTTTGTTCCTTCTGGTTTGATAAGAATCATGAAGATATTGCCATATGTCCGAACAGGCTAATCTGGATCACCTGAATAAAGTGGGATAGCTTCTTCCTCATAACTCCTATTGAGATTTATTCAACTTCCTGGTGATTCTAACTGATTAATGGTTTCAAATCAAGCTTTACATCTTTTGTTCCTTCTGGTTTGATAAGAATCATGAAGATATTGCCATATGTCCGAACAGGCTAATCTGGAATCACCTGAATAGAAAGTGGGATAGCTTTCCTCATAACTCCTATGAGATTTATTCAACTTCCTGGTGATTCTAAACTGATTAATGGTTTCAAATCAAGCTTCTTACATCTTTGTTCCTTCTGGTTTGATAAGAATCATGAAGATATTGCCATATGTCCGAACAGGCTAATCTGGAATCACCTGAATAGAAAGTGGGATAGCTTCTTCCTCATAACTCCTATGAGATTTATTCAACTTCCTGGTGATTCTAACTGATTAATGGTTTCAAATCAAGCTTCTTACATCTTTGTTCCTTCTGGTTTGATAAGAATCATGAGATATTGCCATATGTCCGAACAGGCTAATCTGGAATCACCTGAATAGAAGTGGGATAGCTTTTTCCTCATAACTCCTATGAGATTTATTCAACTTCCTGGTGATTCTAAACTGATTAATGGTTTCAAATCAAGCTTCTTACATCTTTGTTCCTTCTGGTTTGATAAGAATCATGAAGATATTGCCATATGTCCGAACAGCTAATCTGGGTCACCTGAATAGAAAGTGGATAGCTTCTTCCTCATACTCCTATGAGATTTATTCAACTTCCTGGTGATTCTAAACTGATTAATGGTTTTCAAATCAAGCTTCTTTTAATTTTTTCCTTCTGGTTTGATAAGAATCATGAAGATATTGCCATATGTCCGAACAGAGCTAACTTGAATCACCTGAATAGAAGTGGGATAGCTTCTTCCTCATAACTCCTATGAGATTTTATTCAACTTCCTGGTGATTCTAAACTGATTAATTTGGTTTCAAATCAAGCTTCTTACATCTTTGTTCCTTCTGGTTTGATAAGAATCATGAAGATATTGCCATATGTCCGAACAGGCTTAATCTGGAATCACCTGAATAGAAAGTGGGATAGCTTCTTCTTCATAACTCCTATGAGATTTATTCAACTTTCCTGGTGATTCTAAACTGATTAATGGTTTCAAATCAAGCTTCTTACA
>NW_026615936.1:0-33894 GCF_000801105.2 Raphanus sativus
GGGAAAATGCATAAAATTTTTTTCAAAGTGTCAGTTACTACCATTTTAAATCTTTGAAGTTTTTTCACTAATACTTTTAACATTCAAAGTGACTTTTTGTATTATAAAAAACTTTCAAAATAAAAAAACTGACCTATTCAGCAGGTAATTTTTCATAAATAATTATTTAATTAATATTTCATAAACAAAATAAATAAATAAATTCAAATAATAAATAAAAATCAAAACTTTTAATAAAATTCACAAATGAAAAACATAATAAAAAAATAAATTAAAATTTTATAAAATTAAATAATTTTCTAAAATTTTAACAAAATAAAAAAAATTAAAATTTTAATAACAAATAAGATTAAATTTAAATAGAGAAGAACTAAATAAAAAGTTCATTTTTTTAGAAAAAAATAGAAAATTCAAAATTCAAATAGTTTCTTTTAATTATAATATTTTTCAAAAAAAAAAATATATTATATTATCATTGACAATAACAATTTCAAATATATCACTAGTGAAAATGATGGTTTCTGATTTTTATTTAATTTATGAGTTTTTTTTAATTTTTACGATTTTTTTTACTTTTTTTACTTTTCTGATTTTTTTATTTTTTTGTTTATTTTACTTATTAAATAGTATTATTTAAAATATTATTTAATTAGTAAAATAATAAAAATTAAATAAAAATCAGAAAATTAAACAAATTCGTAAAATTTAATAAAAAATCATAAATTATATAAAATCAGAAAATTAATTAATATTTAGAAAATTAAAATTCAAAAATATTGAGATAAAATTAAAAACAGAAAAATAAAAAATTCATATATTTCAAAAAAAAAATTCAAAAGTTTGAAAAATACTTTTTTTGTGATTTTCAACGATGATGTTGGAAACTATCATTGGAGATATGGTAATTATCGTCATTGTTAATGGTTATGTGAGAAACCATCATTGTTACTAGTGAATTTGAATTTTGATTTTCTATTTTCCATTTTTAAAAAATTTTTTTTTTTTTTTTTTTTTTGTTTAACCTGGGGGTATCCCAGGCCCAGAAGGCCCAGACTAATCCCCAAGGGGAAGGAATGCCCACGGATAGACGCCCCTCCCAGTTTTTCAAATGGGCCGAAAGCATGGCCCATATCCGTGTGGGTGACAAGAGCGTTGCAAGGTAGTTCCCTCCGGCGTGGATCGAACCCCCTACCTGGGTGCAGGCGGGGACCCGTCCTAACCATTGGGCTACAACTTCTTGTCATTTTTTTTTTTTTTTTTTTTTTTTTTTTTTTTTAAAAAATTTGTGAACTTTTTATAGTTCTTCTCTATTTAAATTTAATCTTATTTATTATTAATTTTTTAGTTATTTTTAAATTTATTAATACTTTAGAAAATTATTTAATTTTAAAAATATTTATTTATTTTCTAAAAATTTAATTTGATTTTTTAATTTTTTCATTTTTATAAATTTTATTAAAAGTTTTTGATTTTTATTTATTTTTGGATTTTTATTTATTTATTTTATTTATTTATTAATTAAATAATTATTTTTGTAAAATTACTGCTGAACCGGTCAACTTTTTGCTTTGGAAGTTTTTTATGATAAAATGACACTTTGAAGATTTTTATGCGATTTTTCTATTTTTAATATGTATACACAATCTAAAACGACATTTAAAGTGAAAGGAGGAAATAAATTTTGTTTAAAATATAAAACGTAGTTGTTGAACTTCTATTTTTCTTTATCAACTTCTAGATGCTAATTTAAAGACAGGTTTATTTTAAATAATTGACGTTGCTATAGCCGTGCTAGGAATCTTACCCTAGATCAAGATTTTTTTTGTCATGAAGATCAAGATTTATTAACGGTAATTTATTGGTAATCAAGATTTTCCGTATAAGTCTCTCCAACTTTTGATACAAAACATGGCTAAGACATGTATGTAATGTAACAGGAAGAGAACAAACATGTTCACGAGAGAATCGGAATATTGATGATACTTGTGCCGTCTGCTCATTCTCACATGCAATCGTAAATGTTGGATGGATGATGATAATGATGGTTTATCGCGATAATTGGTGATGGAATGGGCTTTGATTTGACAAGACGAGAGTCACGAAGAGGACGATGAGATTGAAGTAATAATATACTTCATTTCTTGTCGTCCGTACTCGGTAGACATCGCTCCATGTCTTTCTCTTTTATCATTCGTATGGAAAGACAAGTTTACCTAAATTATTATATTTTTTAAAAAAAGTTACTAGAAAAGTGTTTATCTAAATTATTATAATTTTTTTAAAAAAATATTAAACGTAATCCACAGAATTATTTCTTGGCATTTCCACGATTACTAGTGTAAGCATTATTCTGAAAATAAGCAGTTTTTGTTTAACATATTGATCTGCATTTGCAGTATAAGTCAACTACAACCAAGTATCAATACATGTGTTTGTACAATATATAGTTCACTAGTTTTTTTTTTGTGACCAAAAAAAAAAATAGTTCACTAGTTTTTTTGGCTAAGTAGACAATTACCTTGTTGTTGCACAGAAAAAAAAAGACAATTACCTTGTTTGCTCACATAATTTATTGATTCTTTTTTTTTAATTGTTAGTAGCTTCTCTAGTACGTAGTCTCTTCATAATTAAGAATGGTTAAATTTTTTGACATCTAGTCTGATTGGTAAACAAAAGAGTAACTGGAGTAAATGTAAAGGTGAAAAACAGATGAAATTAGAAAATGTGAAATAGTGGAAAGAGAAAGAGAAGTGGAGTAACATCAGTTATGCTAACAAAAATCTAGAGTAAATGATAAGAGTGTTTTTTTTCTTCATCTGTACAGTAACTAGAGTAACTAACAAATTAAAAATCAGTTGGCAAAAAAAAGAGTAACTAGCAAATTATAATATTCTACCTGATTGGCAAAATTGTAGCTGAACTTGGAGTAGTTTAAAATGTGGAGTAAAATAATCTAAAACAATGATTCAGTCACAGCTCTAATGGTTAGCTTTATCCTACTATTTAGACAAATGTAGTTTGTAGTACAATGATATGATTATGGAACAAGAAAACTTGGGAAGTTCCGAGTTACTCCAAGAAGCACCGAAACAAAAAAAACCTGCAACTGCGAGCAGAAGTCCCATCTTGTTCCTTTGACTTTTTTTTTCACTTAAATAAGATAAAGAAAAACCTTAACAAAGTCCAATTATTCACACTTTACATTATACACATATTTTCTTTCTTTTTTTTTTGAACACACATATTTTCTTTCTATTTGATTAAAATTCACCTAGGCGACTACAACTAGTGGCACAATAGTTCCGTAGACAAATTTAATCTGCTTCTTGTTATACAGATTGACAAATCTGGACCAGGAGCCCATGCCAATTTGATAGACAAACTTTGTTTTCCAAATAAAATAAATTGAATAGATAGTCACTACTCACTCGTAGATATTATAGTGTATATTGGGATAAGGTTATACAAATCTCTGATTTTCTTATATAGCAGATCTCTGATTGTTCCTGCCACAAACATCGTGATTCTGTATGAAACGTCATTTCAAGCACTCTTAATTATCATCCATCAATCTTTCTCATATTTCTTTATTTACACTTTTATACATAAATTCGTAAATTAAAAATTAATACTTAAGAAGTCTTTGACGAAGGCTGGTACTAATTCTTGGAACATTCGTTCTCATCGGATATAATATATTTTATGACCAAATAGCTTCTTTTTGGATCAAATAGCTATAAGCCTATTACTATAACTATAACTAACACTAACATAATATTCCATATGTTTCAAATTGTAGGTAGTTTTGACTAAGAACATTTCCAATGTATTACTCCATATTTTATTTTAAAATGGTGCAATTCCAAAATAGAGTAAGATTTTATTCCAATGTATTATTCTATTTTTTACTCCAAAAATAATTAATAATTGTTATAATACCTTATACTTATAAAATTTTACTAATTAACCCCAACTATTTTATGTTTACAATTTTTTTTAAAAATTTAAATTATTTAAATTAAAATAATTTTATTAAAACATACAAGAAATCATAAACATACAATAAAACAGAATATAAAAGTTGGTTCAATAATGAGCATTATAATATTTTTCTCACAAATGATCAACTAATGCATTTCGTAATGAAAAATGAGTTTTTTATCTTTGATATTCCTAAACCGGACAAGAAAATTTTGAAATCGGACTTTTTCATCTTCTGCAATTTCTATATCCGGAGGTGGAGCTTTTCTTCTAAGTTTAGTTGGAGCATCGAGATCACGTCCATCCTTAATTATCATGTTATGTAAAATCTTCCAGATTATTAAATCACTTATTTCATGTTATTTTATTTTATATTATTTATGTTTTTTTAATTATGTTATGTATTTTATGTATTATTAAATAATGAAATATCTTATTTTTTATGTTATATATCATTTTAAAACATTAATTAAGTAAAAATAATAATATTAAAGATTTAAAGGACTATTTCATAAATAAATAAATAAATAAAGTTAAACTCTAAAATAGAGTAATGTGTAAAGTTACTGTATATTGTGAAATGTTCAAACTTATAACTATATTGTGAAATATTATTTTTGTTAAAACTGATTACAACATGGAACAGAGGGAGTATTATACTTTATGAATTATTAACACATGTTCAAAACATAAAGAAAACTATTTCTATCAATCTTTTAGAAAAACTGTTTATAATTATAACCCAATATTAATACATGCAAGTTAAAGAGATTAGTTCATTTGTTTTCTTTTTAATTTTTATGATGTTGCTCGAAACTTTTTTTTGGTAAAATTGTACTCGAATTTTGTAAGCAATACTTGTAAGAACACTTAACAACACAACCATTATGTATCCGTTAACATCAATATAAATCAAATTTAAGATTAACTCATAAATATATTATTCGTCAAAAAAATCTCATAAATATATTATCCATCTTATGTACGTTGGCGTGTTTTTCTTTAAAAAAGTATATTGGCATTTTTTTTTTTTTGAGAAAAAAGTATATTGGCATGTTTTGGTATATAATGCATGAACCTAGGCGTATAGAAACGATTCATAAGTTTGTTTCAGGATATTGGTAGGCAACATGCAGATAATCTTGGTGATCTCCCAAAGCCTAAGGCCCGTACCTGATAAAATTATTTTAAAAAATTTTCATGCACAAACAACAATAATAAAAGTAAATACTTCTAAAACTAAGAGAATTTGAGTTAGTGTAAATTAAATGTTTGAGTTGACACTTCTTGGTGTGTGCCTCTGCCCGGCCGCTTTGTGCCCTCAACATTCACAGCTGGATTTATTGTCATTTTTTTCGAAAAGTAATTTATTTCATTCGAAAACATACAAGATGCAAATGAAGTTGCTACAAGAATCACAACCGGGATGACTTAAAACATAAACTAGGAGACGAGTGAGCAATCTCATACACAAAAGCCTAATGGGCCAACTTAAACCCACACCGGGGTAGCATTAGTCTAAGAAACAAAAGTACCCACACAGGGTAGCATATAGTACCAAGAAACTGAAAATGACAGTAAAAACTAGACGGCATAAAACCAAACGAAAGAGAAGATAATTAGCAGATTTAAACTTTGTAGAGGCCAATGAAACGTTGTCGCTGCTGCCATAGCTCGCCACCCGATAATCTCACCTCCTGCAACGACTATTCGTTGCACACGCACGAAATTACCGTCCAAGAACCTAGCGATCAAGACACAGGAACACATCCTTCGGATACAAATGCGACGCTGATTTATTGTCATTTTACTCGACATAAGTGGTGAAAACAACAAAATTTTGGTCTGACTTATGTAGGCTTGACTAAACTTAACTCTTAAGTCCCAGATCTCAACTAGTATATCGTTTTATCGACTTACTTTAGTTAAGTGGATGTGTAGCTTTTCCGTGTACAGTTTAGATTGTTAAGTCATTAGCCTGTATACCCATTACATGGTTAATAGAAGGATGGACACGAAACGAATATTCAGATTTTTGAAATATTTGTGATCTAGTCCATTCGGTCTAAATAATCGATTATACAATTTGATTCGATCTATAGCCATTCAGATAATTTCTAGATATCCAATTTTTTAGATATTGACCGGATATTCGATTCGTAAAAAATAAATAAAAGTTTGAAAAAATTCAAAAAAATATTTATTACAAAATAAAATTCATTTACTTTTCAGAATTGTAATAAATAATTTAATAAATTTATTAAATAAAAAAATTGTAAAACTTATATACAATATAATATTTATATAACTTTTATTTATAATTCTTTAAATATATGTATATATATATGCATATAATGAATTGGATTAGACATCTGTTCTTAAAAATATTAGTATTTGTGATCTATTTTGTTTTCAAAGATATTACAAATTATTATTTGTGTTGCTTCGCAAAATTACAGATATTCAGTTTTTTTTTGTTCGAATCAAAACGGATAGTTAATAGAATCAAAATTAATCGATGTTTTTCTAGCCCTTGATCCCTATGCACTCTTTATATGTACGTTGGCTTTACCATTGAGGCTCCAAATTAATAGTAACGATGTATTGCAAATGCAAATGAATAATTGACGGAAGAGAGGCCGAACTCAATAAACGTTGAACGATAATTTTAAAGGACAAAATTACTATATTTTGTAATTAGTTCGTAAGCAACAGTTACTAGCTAACTGTATATGTTACGCTTAAAAAAGCATTCGTTACTTATTTTCTGGAACAAAGGTGCACAGCATATAATATCAGCCTGCATAATATACATATCGATTAGTTATCGTTCAAACAGAACAATATATACAACATCACCTTTCTAAAAGTATCAGTAATAAAATATAAAAACCATATCAATAATATAATACACGTGAATGATCATGCAGTTATAATCAAATGATTGCTATTTACTAGTCTTCGAAATCAATGATTATGTATACTGTATCATCAAAAGTTCACATAGGTAGACTTGTAGTCAGATTTTTGAAGGTCTCGAACTCTCGATATTGAAGAGATCATAATTGAGATGACATGGCAGATTATCAAGCTTTTTCGCATATCAAACTTTTTCTACCGATAATTGATGTGTAAAATAAAATAAAGTTTGCACTAGTTATATACTCTTTCCAAAAAAATTATTTAACATTTTACGTTTGTCATTTGTGCATATTGATTAAAAATATTTAATTTAATATATTTCCAAAAACATTAATAATTTTCATACTAACCACAAAAGTTAACCAATAAAAATAAGTTGCATAACATAAAGTTTATGCAGCATAAAAATTAGTAAAATTTATATTTTTAAAACGATATGTAATTAAAACATCACTAAAATGTCATTTATTAAATACAAAAAGTATTTTATAATTATTTAGGGGAGGTCCGTGAGGAAGTGGTAATAATAATATTCATAATTATAATTCCGATATCTCGTTATAAATTATAATCCCACGTCACTCCTCGAGCCACTCCATACACCAGTTAAAATCTAGCCTTATCAATTAGTTAGATTCTAGTTATACTTTGGGACTGTGGGTCAACTTGCATGGGAGTCGCACCCCTTATATATTTGATAACTTATTTATTTAATATTTTTGTCCCTAATCAAGTAGCCAACATCAACTTTTCTATTCACAAGACAGATGGCAATATATTAGCCACCTTATTTCCTACTTGTTTTTTCTTTTGAGAAAGACCTTATTTCCTACTTCCTCTTTTTTAGAAAAAAATCATATTTTAGGAAAATATATTGTTTCAAAAAATCTATTTTTTGTCTTTTCAATGTATTAATAAAAAATTGAAAATTTCAAAAAAATTAATGGTGTTTATTGAATTTCTATTGACTGAAAATTAAGGAAAATTGCTATTCACAAAAAAATAATCCATTTACAATCAAAATTTAATATATTTTTTTAATATATGTAAAAAGTCCAAAATATATATTTATTTTTTAAACGGTGGAAGTACTTGTTATTTGCATTTGTTTTTAATCAAACTTTATGTAATCATTTCAGATTTTTAACATAAGAAAAAGAGACTAAGTAAGAAAACTATCTCAGATATATACTTCAAAATAAAAAAATAACAGATTACTATTGAGGTCTTTACAAAACTGAAATAGAAAACAACAATTAAAAACTCCAAACTGAAAAGAAAAGGCAACAACTGATTAAAAGCACTGCCATTCAAAAGCCAAAACCGAATAACCCTAACTATATCATATCTGCTACAATGGATAGAATATAAGTAGTTGATCCAATGTATTTTATTATTAAAATATTTAGAATAATAATTTCTAATTACACAAATAAAACGCCAAAATAACCACACTTATGTATAAATAATGTATTAGAAATTATAAAAATAAATAGCTCACATAACAACATCTATAAACTATATTAAATGTTATGATACTAGAATAACTAATATATAGTCATATTCTACAATGTTCTTGATTGTATAATATTACATTTAAAAGTTTAATCTATTTAACTTTTGCTTTTAATTTATTATATGTGTGTTATGGTCAATTGTTCAAAGATAGATTTACAAATTTCTCATTAGCTGTTTTTAAATTTCAAGTTTCGTACACTTTTTAATTATTTGAATGATGTTGATAGTGTTATTAATATACCACTTAATATGTTTATAATAATACTATTTTATTAAGATATATATGTGATCATACGGTGGTGACATCTAATTTGTATAGTTATCAATTAATTTTCTTCCAACTTTTCCATGAAACAATTTTAATTCATCGCTAGATTTTGACCCGCGCTTTTGAAGCGCGGGATATTTTACTATGAAAAATTTCACTAATAATTTAACAAATATTTTGGTTATTTTTAAAGAGTGTGTATTTAAAATATTTTTGCATTTGAATCAGTATTTTTAAATTCAACCCGATTGTGATTATACCGGTTAATCCGGAGATCTGACAATTCAATTAATGTTTTTAAAATATTCATATTAAAAAATCACTAAAATCCGAGACTAACCGGTTGAACTGATAGATGACCGATATGTAATCTAATTGGATTTAAATTGTAATAGTTTCATAATTTGTAATCTTATAATCGAAAATTTTAAAGTTCACTATTTTGCAATTTATGAAATTATGACGTTTCTACAAAATTTTAAAGAGAAAATAATAGATATAAAATAACTAAAATTGATTATTGTATTATTTGGAAATATTGATAGTAGTATAAAAATATATTGTTTGGAAACATTAATAGTAGTATAAAGAAATAAATATATTGTTTGGAAACATGGATAGTAGTATAAAGAAATGAACATTAGTGACTTAATGTATGTTTAACTATAAAATATAAAAATGTATTTAATTTAAAAATTTACAAAATAAATGTTAGATCCAACAGAATGTTTCTGTTTTAATAAGATAGATTCAACATTTCACCTACTTTGGCTCGTAGTGATGGTTGTATCTTAGTGACCACAATATAATAATCGCACCGCTTCGATATATACTTCAATTTTCCGGATCCATTGGGTGTTATCGGTTCATCGCTCCATGAGTTTACTACGTTATACTCCTATAATTATGTGTTACGATGCCCAAGAAGAACCTACAGATACATATATAGTTAAATATTATAGCTAGTTTGCAATCGTCTTGCATAAAATGCCCACTCAAAATGATAGGCTCGATGGACCTATTATACGTACTGTCAAACAACTAAACATGTTATCTTGAAATGTCCAAAAACGACATGAAAATATATGTGAATGCGAATTGTATTACACCGGTCCTACAATAATAGCTGTCTTCTGTCAAATACAAAAGTATATGTGCTACAATTAAACCAGAGTTAAAATTTGAATAAACCGGTACGGACATCAAGTTAAGTGTTTATTATACATAGAGATTTTTTCTTGTAAAATATTATACATAGAGATGGACAGGGATATAATGTATCAAGATCGTCTCATTTGATATCTTCGAGGAAATTGTCTTAAAACTTATGTATTCTTACCATTTCTCCAACTGTCGTAGTTAATCTTATTCACATAATAAGCATATATAATACGATACGTGTTGAATTGTAGACAAGTTATTGTTGACCAAGAAGACAATAACTTGTCTCCTAATTACTCGACACTTTGAGTCGAACGATGTGGTCCATGATATAAAAAACACTACTAAGCGAACCACGGCGTTCTTTAATTATAGTTTAATTAACCATACGCGCAGTTAGTTAACAAAAGTCTTTCATGTAAGATAATAAATCACATATTCAGTTTCTAATCAGACAGAATGTATGACATATGTATTACGATATTATTATCATACTGTATTGTCTAGTATAGTGAGACGGAAACAAACGCCTGAAATTACGCACCCTTACAATTGTCTAATCGCGATTATGCTTTGTAAGTGTCAATATTTATGTCATAACGTAAGCATTTTTGTCAACATCGAAAACGTAAAAATGATACTATAATCAAAGCTACTTGCGGAAGGAAACAGGAAGATTAGCATACAAATCATTGGTATTACGAATATATCTACATGAATTAAGAAAATCATTAATTTTTTAGATTTTCTAAACAAAAACATTATTAATTGTTTATCTAATCACAATTCAACCAATACAAAAATAGAATATATTTTATCATTGGTTATACTGCATTAAGTGTAAATAAATTTTATATAGAAAACCGAAAACGACTTATAATTTGGAACAAATGAACTTCTCTAAAATGACTTATATTAAGAAACGGATAGAGTATTGAATTAGAAAACCATGAGAAAATAAATTATCTCATTTTAGCTATTTTTATTATATTGAATTTTGGGAAACTAACAAACTAGATTAAAGCATAGTTGGATTTAACCTTTCGCTCAAACTTGAAATGAATGCTCATTAAAAACAAAAATACCTTGAAACAATCCTAATTTTTTTGTCATAAATATAGTCTTCAAATATCAAAATGACCAAAATATATTGTATAAAAAAGTAAATATACACTTATATCCCTATGATTAACTAATATAAACTTTAGATTTAGAGTTTAATGAGTGGAATTTTGAAAATGAGATTTAAAGTTAAAAGTAAAATTAAAAAATATTAAAAAATAATTTTAAAAGCATTTTCAAATTCAAAAATAAAAATTGAATAAATAAACAAATAATTTGAAATTTTTCTTAAAAATATTTTCATAAAAATTGCATTTGAAAACATATAGTTCGAAACTATTATTTTTAATTAATTAATTTATTTGTATTTATATACATATCTATGGTATAAATATTTTTTGCCTCTTTAATGAAATCTATTTTGGCATTTTTTCTATTTGGAGATTTATTTTTGTGATACAAACTTAAAAATAGTCTTATTTGAGAAAATTTCCTATTAAAAACCATGCTTTTCATTTATGTCTTATTTCAGTTGTTAACAAAAGATACCTCTTTTTACTTTAGCTTTAGTAATCTTGTTTGGCCAAACTCTTTTTGAATGTATATTTATTGTTAAGCGCATTGATAATTGAAGAAAGCCAACTAGATCATCACCACTATATTGGTGTCTACTTAAGTTTTTATGGACCACGGGTTATTAGATTTAAACTTACATATAATACACATTTCATTCAAATGATTACAATCGATGATAGTTCAACCGATTGCACTAAACATAATTTCAATTTGATACGAATTGATTTAATCACCTTGTATGTTCGTAATTGCTAATTAGAATAATGACCCATTGTGTTGTACACGGCTCAACTAAAGCATATGATAATGCCATGATGAAATTTTAGTTTTGATATTGGTTGATTCTTGTAAAATATATGTTAGTGCTCGACAATATTAATCACCTACCAACCTGAAGTATATGTTATATAATTCTAGGGGGCACGTCAAGTGTGCCGTTTATTTTCTTGTTACATATTTATGTTATTATTTAATATTCGTGCGTGTGGTGTTTCTTCTCTAGTTTTTTTTCTTCTGTTTTCCCTCTTCTCTTTTTTTTGGAGACATTCTCCTTCTTCTCTAGTTTGTAGCTATAAAAAAATATCTACTTTTAAAGAAAAAATTAATTAGTATGAAAAAGAAAATATATCTGGAACTATTTTTGAAAAAAAAATCAGCAAAAAAACTACTTTTCTAGAACAATTCTGGCGGTAAACAGTGATTTGAAGCATTGTAAAAAAGGGCGATTTGAGGCTTACTCTCTCCAAAATGACACATCAAGCATGAATTTTTTGTTTGGTTGATTTGGAATTTATTCAATGCAATTTATTCTTCTATAGTTTTAGGAAAATATAGAATATTTTTATTTCTTCTGGCAAAACTATAACCATTTACTTTTGTGGGATTTAAAATCTAATTTGGTACAAAGTTGTTGTTTACATTTTATAGTTACAAGGAAAATAAGTCAGTGAATACTCCTTCCGTATACAGTATGATGTTCTAGCTTTTTTTCTTGTATACAATTTTTTTTGATGTTTAATGATATAATTAATGTATTTGTCTTTAAAACTAAAACATAAATTTAAAAGTAAAATTATGAGTGGTGAAAATTGATATAATTAATGTATATGTATTATTTGTTAACATGTGTGATAAACTTTAAACGTCGTACATTTGTAATCGGTTAGTAGATAATTTGTATGTTGAAAAGGAAAATAAAGAGAGATAACTTGTATACGATGGGTTGAGAGAAAATGATTAATTTGGAGTGGTGATGTAGAAGTTAACATGTGTGAGTTTATGGGAAAAGGAAAACGAAAAGAGAGAGAAACCATAATGAGTTAACGCAGACAGAGCCGCCATTCCACTTCTCACTCCCACTTACAACTCCTCCTTTTGGGCAAGTTTTCCACATCAAAGGCTCGTCTTAATCACCATTAAATTTTCATCATTGGTACACTGAAGCCCACTATTTTTCAAAATAATGCTATATCAACTTCGTGGAGAATAATTAAATACTTAAATTTGTCTATTTTTTTTTCTTTGTTAGACAAATGTTGTATCTTAATCATAATTTACATTATACATACTCATCTGTTTCATAATAAATATCATGCTACCATTTTTTTTGTTACACGAAAAATATCACTTTACAATTCTAATACATATTATATTTACTTTCAACTGAAAATTAATTGCAAACTGCATTAATTTTATAACTAATTTTATTTATCTCAAATATGATTGACTAGAGAAATGTATTTAATAACAACTTACATATATTTCCTTTACTTTCTTAATTTGTTTGAAAAATATCAAAATAACACTTTTTTAATCACCATATATGTTTTTTTATTACCTTAGACATACTATGTTTTGTCTTTCCTTATATGAACAACCTATTCTAATCAAAGGCATATGTTTTATAAAGATGATTGCATGCTATATAAATTTAGCTAGACCAATATATTTAATTCGAAATAAACCAAATAGAAATTTGGTTTATACAGGGTGCCATCCACAAGATTACATACGTATAATTAATTTTAACTAATACTAGATTTTAACCCGCGCTTATAAAGCGCGGTATTATTTTTAACAAAATTAGAGTTTATTTTAATTAGATAGTGTATACTTATATATATAACTTTTGAGATATTTTATATAGCTTACTAATTTAAACCCATTCTGAATGCAAATGATATTTTAATTTATTTTCTTTTTAATATTTTACATTGTATTCAAATATCCATGTGGAAAGTAAAAAAATCACATATTTTATAGTTTCATTTTGGTATAGATGATGATAGTATGTAATTTTTATTAATATGTCTTTATAATTATATTTAAATTTGCATATATTATATAGTTTAATATTTTATTTAATATTTTTGTAGTTTAAATGAATGCATTTCATATTTTCAAAAAGTAAGTAGGCAATAACATTAGTTTAATATGTCTTTTATCAATAAAAATATTTTTTTCAAATCAATGGAACAAAAAATCTACAGAAGATATAGTTATAGTTATAGTTAATTTTAGAATTTTCTCTTCTTAACAAATATTTCAGTTTCAGTTATTATTTATTTTTTCAAATATAATATGTATTTAAATTAAAAAGAAAAAAACTCTTAAAAGTGAAAGCTATTATTTTAGATTGTTTTGGAAATATATTATGTTCGTGTATTGTTTGAAATAACTATTTTTATGCTTTAATATAGTTGATTGATTGAATGTTAAATGATTATTGACTGTTTATTTGTTTAGGCGAATTTTACATGGTCTTTTTTTTTGGAAGTTGTTACATATTTGTAGGTTACTATTTCAATTACTGTTAAACACATTAAAAATCAAGATTCTAAGAAGATCTCAAAAATATAATTAAGGTAATAAGATAATTAAATGATAGTGTCATATCTTGTAATTTTATTTGTAAAGTATTTTTAAATAGAATTAATTTGTTTTAAATGCAGTGGCATAAGTTGGTAAATATTAAGGTAAATTAAGGATTATTTCTTAATTGTACTTCAGTTTTAATAGAATAGACTAGTATCTCATTCATAATTTAAACAAATAAAAAGTTCTAAAAAAAAAAAAAAAAATATAAACACACACACACACAGACACACACATACACACAACAACAACAACAAATAAACTTCTAACTTTTGAATTTTATTCGGCAGAAAACACTTCATAAAAGAGTTTTAAAATTTAATATTAACTTATTTTAAAACCAATTTCAATAAAAACTTAAAAATATAAAAAATAGAATAAAAATCTCAGGTGTACCCTGGACAAACCCCTAATACTAATATATATTATAACTATTTTAAATCTATTATTTTATTTTTATAAGATAAATTTAATAATATATATTTTAACTATTTAACTCTATAGTGCTATTTCAGCTATACTAATTTAATTTATTTGAGATGGTGTCATATAATACAAACTTATGATAAGTATTTTTGCATTATTAAACTACATATTTTTCATGATTTGCGAACCTTTTAATACATTTTTAGAATTTCCTTAGTCATTAGTAATTTATACTGTTTAGATTTTTCTTATTATTTAGAAATAAGGGTTGATTGGTAAGGCATTAGCATAAGCATTATGATCCTTATTATCCAATCAATATTTATTACAAAAGTATTTAGATTAGCATTTACAAGATACTAACGCTCTCCAAATTTTCTTTGTGCAGTGTTCTCATGTGGAATTTTTGCTAGATGCATTTACAATATCTAAAATTTTAAAAATAATTATATATAATTCATTTATTTTTATTTAATAATATAAAAATTATGTTATATAAAAAATATATATATTTTAAAAGAAATGGAAACTGTAGAGACTATATAGGATTGAGAATCTGAGATCTTTAAACCTACTATTAGTCATGAACTACTCGCCTTCTCCAACCTTTTAAGCTCATCATATACTTTTGACAAAAAAAAGCTCATCATAAATAAAAAGTAGCCGGAAACAAAGTCTTTTATCTATTTTTTTAAAAAATAGTATTTTTTATTTCCTATTTTTATCTTTTCTTTTAAATCCAAATCCTCTAAACTATTGTAGCTTCTCAGTTCTTTACTTATATCTCACGTTAAATACATATCGCTTATATAAATACTTATATCCCGAATTATCTTCCCTCACTTCTCTTGTATCTACTCTCACCTTCCTAGCTATATAAAACCCTATCTACTTCACTCTTCCTCTCAACTCTCCCTTCTTCTCTTTGCTCTGTTCTTTCTCTCTCTCTCTCTCTCTCTCTCTCTCTCTCTCTCTCTCTCTCTCTCTAGAAAGCAACTATGATAGTGGTTAGAGAGTACGACCCTAGCAGAGACTTAAACGGTGTGGAGGATGTAGAACGACGGTGCGAGGTCGGACCAAGCGGCAAGCTTTCTCTCTTCACCGACCTTTTGGGTGACCCGCTTTGTAGGATCCGACATTCACCTTCTTTTCTTATGTTGGTAATTACTTAACTTCCCAACCTGTTTATTTTTCCTATTTACTGAAACTTAAGGATAAGAGGTTCTTGATTTATCAACAATTGGTTAATCCAGAAACCAATTTCCTTCAATAGAATTTTACTAAAAAAGATAATTTAAGTTCACTTTTTGTTTCATCATAGTAATTAATTTATCCTACTCTTGATAGGATCAAAAGGCTCATCATTTATATTTTCTCAACCAAATATATCGTGTATCTTAACCATAAACATAAAGTTAGATACTTTTCAATTTATCTATAAAGGTTAAGAAAAAAAAAACAAATTTAATAACGGAAAATTTTAATATGGTTGTAACAGGTGGCTGAGATGGGTACGGAGAAGAAGGAGATAGTGGGCATGATTAGAGGTTGCATCAAAACCGTTACATGTGGCATAAAACTCGATTTAAATCCCAAATCCCAAAACGACACCGTTAAACCTGTTTACACTAAACTCGCCTACGTTTTGGGCCTTCGCGTCTCTCCTTCTCATAGGTTTCCCTTACTCCCACTAATCGCGCAATTATATGAAAAAATTTGATAATTATTTACACGTTAAGTATGACTTTATGCAGGAGGGAAGGGATAGGGTTCAAGCTCGTGAAGATGATGGAAGAATGGTTTACGCAAACCGGCGCAGAATATTCGTATATTGCAACTGAAAACGATAACCAAGCTTCCATTAATCTTTTCACGGGAAAATGCGGTTACTCCAAGTTCCGTAAACCGTCCATATTGGTTAATCCGGTTTATGCCCACCGGGTTAACGTCTCGCGTCAGGTAACCATCATCAAACTGGACCCGGTTGACGCAGAATCACTGTACCGGCTCCGGTTCAGTACAACAGAGTTTTTCCCGCGGGATATTGATTCGGTGTTGAACAACAAACTGTCTCTCGGGACTTTTGTCGCGGTGCCACGTGGAAGCTGTTACGGGTCCGGATCAGGATCATGGCCCGGTTCGGCAAAGTTCCTGCAGTATCCACCCGAGTCATGGGCTGTCTTGAGCGTTTGGAACTGCAAAGACTCGTTTCGGTTAGAGGTTCGTGGCGCGTCGCGGTTGAGACGCGTAGTGGCTAAAACGACTCGTGTGGTTGATAAAACGCTCCCGTTTTTGAAACTTCCTTCGATACCGTCGCTGTTTAAACCCTTTGGTCTTCACTTTATGTACGGTATCGGCGGAGATGGCCCACGTGCAACAAAGTTAGTGAAGTCACTGTGCGCTCATGCACATAACATGGCGAAGAAAGGAGGCTGCGGTGTTGTGGCGGCGGAAGTTGCCGGAGAAGAGCCGTTGCGGCAAGGGATACCTCACTGGAAAGTACTATCGTGTGAGGAAGATCTATGGTGCATTAAAAGGCTTGGAGAAGACTATAGTGATGGTGTTGTTGGTGACTGGACTAAGTCACTACCTGGTACTTCAATCTTTGTGGATCCTAGAGAATTTTAAAGTTACAAACTTATTACAACCTTCATGTCACATATTAGGGGGTTTCTTGTAAACTCTTGTTTTGTTCTTTAAGTTCTTGATGGGTTCAGTTTTAGAATTAGTAATCTTCTTTTTAAGTAATCTTTTTTTTGTGGGTTTAATAATTAGGGGTAAGAGACAACATCTCCTACTTTTTGGGTTTGTTTGTTCTTGTCTTGTAAATGGAACTAGCTTCTTAAGATACTTTTACTCTGGGCCATGTTAGTAAAATTATACTCTCTATGTTTTATAGAGAATATAATTTGAACTTATTTTGTTTCAAAAAGAAGTGTTAATATACATTTCAATGTAAATTTTATTATTAAATTTCTTTATTATATTTTCAAATAACCAATAGATATTTAGTTAAATTACTTTCATTTAAATAATTGTATAATAAATGAAAGTATATTAGTTTATTTTATTATTTTTAATATGTTTAAGTGCCATTCTTTACGAAACTGAATGAGTATATACATAAAACTTTAATGATCGCATTGATGCGTAGGAGGGACTGATTATATCATCATCATGTAATATGATAAGCTTCCAGACAAAATAACAATTATGAGAGTGGAAGAAGATGGATGCGCAGAATGTGTTTAACTATACCGTCAAATAACCTTAGCACTATTGTTCCATAACCTGTAGATGTATAATTATTCGTTGTAAATTCCACGTTTTAAAAAAACATCGTCGAATAAAATATTTTAAGCCACAAATTTCCAGTCTTACCATCCCTTGTTTAGTTGTTTGTTTAAATTTCCAATTAGAATCACTATTTGTATGAACTTTTTGAATATCCACTAAGTTACCCGTTTGTTTTTGAAAAAGGGCTTTCAAGATACACATTTTCTTCATAGTAAATATATAAATTACGGTATGGTGTATATTAGTTTAGTTGTTCTTTTTAGGTGGGATTTGGTTCTTAGTACTTTGCTAATTCGAGGTTGATCAATGATGGATATTGGAGGATAAAAACACCTTTAGATATCGGCATCTTACGTGTAAATGATATGAATATCAATGTCATGGACCACACTTTTTTCCATTTAATGGTCCTAAAGATGTTAAACTGATATATTTATATGTTTCTTTTGTTGGTTTGCAGTAGCATGATTGAAACCTTTGAATCAGGTTCGAGGACGTGTCCTTGTTCAAAAGAGGTATTGTCGAGTCGTGAGAACCGATCGAGTCAGGGAAAGTTTATACTATAAGGTCTCGTTCATCGCATAATATGACATGTGGATATAACTTACCACTTTGTGTTTGTGGATTATATTTCAGTTATAAACATTATCAATCAATATCATATACGTTCGTATGTTGACCGGAGGTTTGGTTTCTAGCTGTTGTGAGATTATTGCATATAGTATTTCTTGGCAGTTTATGTAAGAACGTTTTGATGGTTAATCGGATTTGATCGACCTGGTGCTAACAGGACATGTAGCCATGCATATTACAGATTGTTTTTTGTGTGCGGCTAAAGATGCAGATAAATTATGATTTCTTTCTCGAAGTTCAGTCTCAATGATTCACAGTTTTGCAAACATATATATGGTTCGCAAACAAATACATTACACAAAAAGAAAAAAAAATTACAATTTTCATGGATTTGAAATCAGCTCCATTATACTTTATCGTATATAGAATACGGAACTTTTATTGGTTTAATTTGATTAACCATATGTATAAATACATTACTAGAGCTACCTCGGGCATAAATTTTGGAAACCAGACATCATGTGAATCTTAAGATTTTGTAACCAGATAAAGGGATTATTTTGTAATTCTTTTTTAGTTTTTGTAGCTAAATAAAGAAATAATGAAGGGGACTAATATAGTACTCTTCACGAGGTTCTCAAGTAGACGATCATGTGAATCTTAAGAATATTAAAAAGCAAATATACGTAGAGAGAAAGTTTCAAAAAAAAAAATATACATAGAGAGAAGATAAGCATCAATAGCACGATACAAATTTATTGCAACAGTTTAATGTATCTTATTAAAACAGAAACATTTTGTTGGACCTAACATTTATTTTGTAAGTTTTTAAATTAAATACACCTTTATACTTTATAGTTAAACATACATTAAATCACTAAACATACATTAAATCACTAATGTTCATTTCTTTATACTACTATCTATGTTTCCAAACAATATACTTATTTCTTTATAGTACTATCAATGTTTCCAAACAATATATTTTTTATACTACTATCAATGTTTCCAAATAATACAATAATTAATCTTAGTTATTTTATATCTATCATTTTTTCTTTAAAATTTTGTAGAAACGTCATAATTTCATAAATTGCAAAATAGTAAACTTTAAAATTTTGATTATAAGATTACAAATTATGAAACTATTACAATTTAAATCTAATTAGATTTCATATCGATCATCCATCAGTTGAATCGGTTAGTCTCGGGTTTTAGTGATTTTTTAATATGAATATTTTAAAAACATAAATTGAATTATCAAATCTCTGGATTAACCGGTATAATCACAATCGGGTTGAATTTAAAAATACTGATTTAAATGCAAAAATATTTTAAATACACACTCTTTAAAAATTACCAAAATATTTGTTAAATTATTAGTGAAATTTTTCATCGTAAAATATTCCGCGCTTCAAAAGCGCGGATTAAAATCTAGTAATTATTATAACATGTGACGTGATGCAACCACTAGGTTATAAACATTTGGACGAAGAGAAAAGTACTCGAGAGATGAAATATCGACTTGGGCCATAGTGCAGTCTTATTTGGAGCCTCAAGACTGTCTGTGCGCAAGTCCAAAACATAACAAAGCAAAAAATAAAATGAATATCATTAGGAAGACTTGCAAGCATGCCTGTTTGGTCTTTTCAATTTGTTAAAATAAAATGTTTCTACTTATTATATACATTTGGTGTGTTCTCGACAAAATTACATTAAACGTGATAAATGAACGTCTTGCAAAACATTTTTGGACAAGATTTGTTGAAATATTCTGTTAATGGACAGTCAAATGTTGTTTGAAAATATAAAAAAAAACAAGTAAAACTACCATCTTATTATTATTATTTAAGAACCATTTTTAACAATTCCATTTAAAACCGATCTAAACACCATCTATACTATTAAAGCAGAATCCCTTTTAGGATTCTGCCCTTAATTTTTAAAGTTATTTACATTGTTATGCCATTTCCTTATTTGAATTTTTGAAATTAATTTTTAGCCAATAAATTCATTCAATAGAAAATATTTTTTTTTAAAAACCAATCACATTGTAATAGGAATATAGTTAATACGATTATGCAAAATATGGTAACTGAATTTGCCTAATTATTAGGATAGTAACTATATTTCCATTTGAAAGTATTATGTGAAATACGATTCCTGAATATGCCATAAGGTTTTGGAAAAACTTTAACACATCAACGTGTTTTTCTAATTTCAGTATAAATACAATTTTTAACATTTTTTAGAAAAAAATATTCAGTATAAATACATATTCATCTATTTTTTTATAAAAAACCACTACCATCAAATCATCTATGGCTTCTAATGTGCAAATCAGAAACTTTATGTTTTCTAAAATGAAAATTACGACTATTAATGATTTGAAGCTTTGGAAATCAAGTTGCTTCACACGTGGAAACAACACACTAATTTTATGTTATAATTAATGTATAGTTGACCTTTACACTAAATATAATAATTGTTAAAAATTTATTAAAGCAGTCTCATTCATAGATAATAATTTCGATATTTAAATTAAATAATCTGCAGAAATTTTGAATTCCTATAGAGGAATCATGTGTATATAAATATGACTTACATTATACAATAAAAAAATAATACTAATAAAGAAATTATAAATTTTACAATCATATAAAAGATTACATTATGATATAAATATATTGAACCAGAGACAAATATCATTTATTATAATTTTATACAAAGAATTATCTTTCGAATAAATTAAAAATACTACTACAAATCAACACAAAACACATCATATCATTCTTGCATGAAAATTTGAAACTATAAAAATTATTTCTAAATGTTAAAAATTCAAATTCTTATAAAAAAACTAATTCTGCACATTGCCTTTTCTGAAGTTATTTACAAAAAAAATGTCATTGCTTTTTCTGGAGTTTTTTTAATTACTCACCACATATTTTTAAACCAATGACATTTTCCTATTTTTAAGCAAATCATAAATCCAATGCATTATTGAAGCCCATTGATTCTACTTTATACAAAACTAAGCCTATTGAATATAATGTAAATTACCACTGTTTTTACTATCGTTTTTATTTTACCATCGATTTTTATTTTACCATTGATTTTTGTTGATCAAAATTTTGAAGAAAGCGTGAAAAATCATTTTCATGCACTATGTTGATGCAAACAGAAAATGAACTTCGCTCTGGACCAATTATTTAACAACACAAACATGATTAAACAAAAAATTTATCAAAAACAACTTTGTTGGAGACAAATGTGTAATGCAAAAATGTGTTTGGTAAAAAAAATATGTGAGAATTTATTTCTTTTGTCAAACAAATAGGTATTTATATTTTTGTATTTGGAGTAGCCATTGTATTTATATATTTTTAAACTGTATAGATATATGTAGCTATATAATGACATCTATTTATATTAATTATATAGAACTTTGTATTTATTACATTGTTGATGTGTGTTATTACTTTTTCCAATATATGTTTTATTTCTAAATGATTTTAACAATATATCCTATCCCATTGTATCATTAATATTTTGATAAAAACACCAAACATTATGACAACAAAATATTTTAATGATTGGTTGATTCAAAAAAATCTAATAATATTATTTTAGTTGTTTATATATATTCTAAATTAAAAATATTAAGCACTCTTACGTTTATGTCACAATAGTAGAACCTAATACAAATAAAATTTATTTTCAATATACACTAAGCCCATCATATTTTTAAAATGAAAATGTAAAATAATAAAAAAAATTACAAATAATAACATAGATTAGAAAGTTAAGAAATTACAAAAGAAATAATCCCGCGCTTTTAAAGCGCGGATTAAAATCTAGTACCGCTATTAAGGAAGAAGAAAACCACAAAGAGAATCAAAAGACAACAAAATGAGAAATTGGATCTGATAAAGAGAAAAAAGTTAGTCATTGCATGAGCATTTTAGCAACCTAAGAATCTTGTCTTCTTCTTTTTTTTTGCTTCCTCTAATGCTTCTTACTTGTGGAAGAAGAAGACTTAGAGTCATCATTAACAGAACCAGGACTCGAAGTCCCTGAGCTACTCATCATCTCTCCACCTCTCTCTTTACCAGACCAAAGCTTAGAGAACACTCTAGAAACTCCCAACCCTCCTCCTCTAACCAGCTTCCCTTTATTACTTTCCTGCTGTTGATTCTTGGCCAGTCTTAGACCTGCTAACTCACCTTTCAATGCTTTTATATCTTCAGTGTCCCAACTCTCTCTGTCATCTTCAGTGTTTGTTGATCTTGACGCAGGAGTGATCTCTGGAGTGCTGTCCCCGGTTGATGATGAACCGTTGCTGTTAGCTCTTACCTGTTCAAAGAAGAGCACTTGTACCACCACTCGCATTGGTAACCTCTCGTTTTGAACAGCGTGTGCGCAAGCTTCTGCTGATAGCTTTCTACAGTCCATTAGCCTGCATAACCTCTTCTTCTCGCTTTTGCTAATCTCAGGATGTAACTAATTAGACAAAAAAATATACAAAATCTTGATTAGTAAGTTAGGGTTAGGTCGTACCCAAAAAAACAAACTTAGGGTTAGGTTAGGCAGCGTTTGCTAAAATGATCTTTTTATGAATGGTTTCTTGTACCTTAAGAAACATGTCGATAGCGCGATAAACTCCATCATGAGACTGTCTTGGAAAGCTTGAGACCATTTCCGCAAGTGCTAAGAACTTCTGAAGTGTCAAACTATCAGAATCCCTTGACTTCTCAGCTAAATAGCCATCAACAAGCTTAGCAACCAATGTTTTCGCGGCTACATCATTTTCTTGCGAGTGACGTTTCAAGAAAACATCAACTAAGCTCTGCATCAAGTCAACATCACAGAGCATAACATCACCTAAACTCGCCTCATCTAGACGCTCACCGACTCTGTTCATCAACCCTGTCTCTTCATCACAGCCAAGAAAGAAGGAGGCTCCTAATAACTTAGTCAAGAAACTCGAAGAAACGCTTTGTTTCTCATCAGGAATCAGCTCAATGATTGAACCAACCAAAGCTCTGTACTTGGCAACGTCAGTGATCTGTACGGAGCTACTACTTTTACTGAAACCTGGAACCCTTCTGATAGCATAAGCGTGCAATGCTTCCCCGATAACATCAGCTGAAACTCTCCCTCTTGATTCTATCGTAGTGATCACTCGTTTATACAAATTTATATGAAGATCACAAAGATCCTCGACCCACCAGTCTCTAGGAACAGCATGTGGCTTCCTCATCCCGTTGTCGAGGTTCTTCTTCTTGCTGTAAGTATAAGACCAGTCCACTTTCGAAGTATCTATCGAAGCTTTAGAAGCTATGGTGTCTAGGCAACGCCCTGTCAGCTTCAACTCTTCAGCGTATGGAGACAAAGCTCTCGTGGTCTGAAGGACGATGATGGAATCTTTCCATGTTTGGAGTATGCTCGAGTTCAAGAACACTTCGATCTTGTAAACAAGATTCCCCTTTTCGACGGTTTCGTGCATCTCAAGAAACTCGGCTGCGCAGCGAGCGGCGACTACGTTGTAAGCGTTTAGAGTAACGGTCATGCCGTAACAGAACTTAGCACAGATCTCAAACGAAGCAGGACCACCAGGGATCTCTGCTATTTCAATCGCATCTTCTTGATGAATCTCATTGTCTTCGTTGGATGATGATGTTGTTGCGATTAGTTTCTGCAAACGCGCGCTTTTGGACAGCAGTGGAAACTGAAACATAACATTACAAGACATGTGATAAAGTTGAATCTTGGTCTTTAAGGCAAGATGTTAAGTATTTAGGGTTTACCTTGTGGAGATAGAACTTGACATCACCGATGATTACAATAACATCTGTTGCTAACTCACTTGGTACATACCTTAAGAACAGAGAATTAAACAAACGTTATGAAACTTGAAGTTTCTTGATATTATCTAGTATCTATAAATTTTATTCTAAAATCTATTTCTAATAATTAAAAAGAAGAAAATAAAAGTCTTTCACACATACCTAACATTTTCCCCTTCAGATTGAAAGGAGTCAGGTTTGGATCCAAGTTTCATGAACTTCATGGTCTTGAGATCTCAAACAGAAGACTCAAAATGTGTTTTCGCTCTCTCAAAATGCTTCTCTGGATAATTGAAGAGAAAGGGTCTCTCACACACTCGCACACTTAAGGAAACCTTGGTTAATGGGGTCTCACTAACGTCTCAAAGAGAACACTGAAAAATATATATAAAAGAGAAAACTCTAGAGATGCACAAAACACCCACTCAAAGCTCGAATTTACTGACAGTCACCACTGAGAGAGACTTTTTCTTTCTAAAATAATCAAATTCTTCTCTCTTTTCTAAGTGCTTCACACATTCACAAACACAGAAACATGTGAACCTTTGTGTGTTTGTGGGTTGATGGGCGATGTCGTTTAGTAGTAAACCTACAAGAATCAACAGAAAACGAAGAAAAAGAATTAAAGATTGCCACTTATTCAGTAGACAAAATGAATCATATCTTTTTGGATGTTTGCTGAAACGAATCTAACAAAAAAACATTAGTGGCACATATCGTTTATATCAGTACAAGAGGACTACAAAAGTAAAGAAAAAAAAAATGTTAAAAAAACAGGAATTAATTCCTCACTTTCATTAAACAGTTGTGATTAAGATATATACACAAACAAAAATTGAGAAAAACTATAGCAAAATTGTTACTCATAAATTTCACAAAAAAAAAATCAGAATCCAAAGGTTAGAGTACCTTTCTTATTTTTTTTCTGCAAGGTCTCTTGATAAAAGCCACCACTAGTCCTGAAAATCTACTTCTATAATCGTGTGGATTTCTCTTCTCTGTCTATAATGAGCCCCACCAACTAGGTAACATCAAAAGTATGAATGACATATGTTCTTCAACTTTAAACCCATGAACACAAATGACGCTACAAACCAAGAGAAACAAAGCAGACGCCTTTCGTTGTGTTGAGGACGACCCAGATCAGATTTTAAAAGATTCTTCTTAAGAGATCAAACAGTGACCTCTCGTGATAAAATGGATGCTAGTTTTCTTTGAAATTAAAGGAGAAAAGAGCCAAACAGAGCTGAAAGAGAGAAAGAAGAAGAGGCCAGAGAGATTGAGAGAGAGAAAAGAGTAAAGCTTTCTCTGTAGGATTGCACGCGAAATCTGACAAAGGCCACTTACTTGAGTGCCCCCTTCTCTTCAGACAAACTTACCTTCTTTTCAGGCTATGTTTTCTTCTTTCCTTTTCATCATCTCTCTTTTTTTTTGAAAGAAATACTTTTTAAGTTATTGTTATTATATGATTGCATATTTATCACAAATTATATCAATATTTAATTAAAATATCAAAAGTTTTGAAAAATTTATGTAAAATTTTTCATTTTAGATAGTATAATATATAACAAATCAATATAACAAATATAACGTGTGTTCGCCGCCCTTTATGATTTGATTCTATAATAACCTGGTATAACGTGAAACTGTGATTTTTAGCAAAAAAAAAAAAAAAAAAAAAGTGAAACTGTGAGCGTACAGGTATATATATTTATAAACTAAAGGTCAAAGAGTTTCAAAAACCTACTTGGACCTAAAGATTTTATTACCGGCTGCTGCAGAAAATCTTCTTGATTAGATTCATGACGTAATATTAAATGTTATAGATCCTCGAAGACTAATCATATGATAAATGGTACGATGCATGTGGCAGCCAATAAGAATCCAATGCATGTTGTTAGGTTAAGAAGTTATAAGTCGATTCATTGCTGTTTCATCTTCACATGGTTTATACATCTGACGAATCTATTCACATTATCCAATAGATTTCCCTCTTCGACTTCTTAATTTTTTTTTTAATTTCTCTGTTGTCCTTTGATCAGATTTGCATCTATCAGCAAGTAAATGTTTCGACGTCATGGATGACACTAAATGTTTAAGAGTAGTATTTTTTTTTTGAACACAGAGTAGTGTTAATTAAAAACGAAAATTATAAGATCAGATAAATTATTGTTTCTAAGACAAATCCTACCGAAGTTGTGCATGTATTCATGTTATTATTCTCATGTTTACTGACATTGGTAATTTTCCCTTAACAAATTTGCAGACTGTTATACTTAATCTAAAATATCAGATGGTCTGATAAACTTTCTAAATGTAATTTAAGATTTTAGCAAAAAAAAAGAACTTTTTTAACACAACGAAAAGATGTTTTAAAGTATAAAACTATACCTCCATAACATCACACACCTCTTAAAAAAGATTGGGTATGATGTTCTATTTCTCCCTAAAAAGTATCATATATACACCAATTTCACACAGAATTTAAGCCTCATTTTATTCCCCACATAAAAAAAATTTGAATCTTGTTTCCCCCCAGTTACCAAAGTTCAAACTCTATTTCTCTATACCATTGAATTTAATGGTTTATGTGGGTGAACCAATATTAAACCGAAATAAATCTATTTCAGACATAACTAAACCCAGTTGAAGATCCGATTTATGACTCAAAAACATTGTATTAATCCGTCCCATAGCCTAAAACTTGTTTTGCGACAAACCCTAAGAAAATCGAACTGGGGAAATCGATTTGTGGGAGAGAAAAGAGAAATTGAAAGATGAGTGATGTTTCTAGAGTTTCAAGTGGGTCAGTGTCAGTCTCACTATCAAGGTAAATGTTGTGCTGGATGGGAGGTTCGGCGGTGAATGCGGCTACATCTTCTTGAACCCAATAAGCGTTTATCTCCATCTTCTTTTTGAAGTCTGATTCATCCCTTAGAGAAGGAATCGTGTTGTCACTGACCGTTGATATTAATTTTGACCACAATCGAACTATATCTCTCCAAGTATTCAATTTTTTTGTCGCCTCTATTTTAATAGTTTATGGTCGATAAAAGCAATTGGGGATTTGGGGTTTTCTATTTTCGGATTAAACCATTTAACATTGGGTTCTAATCGGGTTTAAATCGAGTTCTAATCGAATCTTAAATGAATAATTTTGGTTTAATCTTGATTTTGGTTGGGAAACAATGGGTTCGGTTTAATGATAAACATTAACCGAGTTTAACCCAAGTGTAGTGTGTTTCAGTGTATAATTCAGCAGTATGAAGAAATAGAGTTCAAACTTCGGTAAGTAGGAAAACAAGATTCAAACTTTTTTCTGTGCGGAAATAGAATGAAACTTAAAATTTGTGTGAAACTGATGATATATGATATTTCTTTGAGAAAAATATTGCGTCACCCCAAAAAGATTTAGAAAGAAAGAAGAAGTATCTTAAATACAAAAGAAGAAGATCAATAGGTGACAAAATAGAGCATGAACAATGAAACATACTAGAGGCTAACAACCAACATGTTAGCTACATCAGCCTGATATGGATACTTTATTGGCAGCCTTTGTTTCAGATAGTGGATTCTAACCAGCAAGAACCAACCATCGCTAGATAAGATTAGTAGAGATGGTCTCTCGTAACACTGATAGCAATGCATATAGCGACACCATTCTTGTAGAGAGAACATGTTCTAAATATGATCCTTAAGTAATTTAGCTCATGCAAATATAATCAGACAAGGATTTAAGAATTGAAGATGATGACATGATCACCATAGCCTAGCTAATATGAACTTAAGAATAAAAACCCATAAGTTATAACTCAGAACTACAAATTCTTCTTTTATCCACAGTGTGATCCAAATTCTATACCCATTTGGATCAATGACACTAAAGAGCTACTTCTAGAAGCATCAGTCAATATCCAATAACACAGTTGGAAATTAATCAAAACCAAAGGCACAACTATAAATACATTGAGACATTGTTGTGTCCAACAACCAGACCACACTGTTGATCTTCTAATCCGGAAACCGACCGTTGAACTTCCAGTCCGTAAAAAGCCAAAATTTTATTGCATAACCAACCATAGCAATCTCAACAAAAGCAGAAATCACATGCTTCTCTTGAATCATGTGAGTTACAAATCGAGCACTAGATCTAGGCCATAAAAAGATGAGAGATCATGCTGATTGTAGACATTTCTACATCACCAATCTAATAAATCGAGGAGCAACAGCATCATAACCCTTTATAACTTAAGGGTTCAAGCGGATATTGTGAACAAAACCGCCATATACTACCGCTAATAGTAAGAGAGATGAGGATAACTTCACAACTAAGAGACAAAATTTTAGTAACCAACTCTAACATGTAAAAAGAAAGAAACAAGAAAATAGAGAACAATGCCCAAAATGAAGAACAAAATTGATGTGGGTAAAAAAGAGGAAGAGCTTTCCCAAACACCGGGAAACAGCAGATCTGTGAAAAAACCTAGGCATCTAATATAAAATCTACAAGCATATGATTTGTGTGGATTTCAAAATGGTTCATATATCATAGAAGTTCTTCTTTTTGTGCAAAGTTGTAAACCAATTGACCAATTCTTGAATTGAGCCTCTGTGTAAGAGTCAGTAATCTGTATTTTTGTAATATTAAATTAATGAGATATTAAAACATAAATGCTTGTGATTTATGGCAACGCACATGGCCTAAAATTGCCATTTGCGAAAGAATTGGAATAAATTTCTAAATACAGCTAATAATAACACTACTAGGACCAAAAGCTAAAATGATGATTCTTTGTCTAGTTTCACTTTTGTGCATTTTTAAGCTTCAGAAAAAGAATAATCGATATGAAACTCACTTAATTATACAGCTCGCAATATTTTCATTTTTAAAGAAATCTATTAGTTGAATTTATGAAACACATCTAATAGAAGGACAATTTTTGAAAAGATACTTTATAAGGAACATGCATATTTGTTTAAGAAAATTTCAGTTTATTGTTTACCACAATAAAAGAAACGATTTAAATATTTTTGCTTACAGAGAAAATTCTAAAACTTTTCAGACTCATAGCTCGTAGCGATACCGAGAGTTATGTGATGGAAAATGAAAATTTGGACATGTTAGTTAGACTAGAGTTCTTTTAGATATAAATGTCATTTTAAGTGGTTACTATTTTGAATTTTTTTTCCGAAATTGTTCTACTTTTTTAGTGGAGGTGATTGGTAGAGCTGTAGTAAGTGATTTTATCTTAATTTCATCCCAACCATAAAAATATTGTCGTATGAACTTTATTTATTTTCATTTAATTTATATAGCTAATAATATATATTATCTACATTAAAAATTTATAGACTAATTCTACAATAAAAAGTTACAGCTACATTCTAACCAAGCACCTCATTTTTTTTTAACTAGGGAGTTTCATGTAATTTCTTATAAAATTTAGTAATGAGATGATCAGAACCAACAAAACATTTTGTCAGAATTTTATTTTCCAACTAACAAATATTTATCTGAATTTTCTTTCCAAAAAGCATTGAACGTTATAAATCAAGTGGAAAGCTACATGTTAGCCTAATAATAACAATATGGACGACTTAAGTATCGTGTGATCATGGGAACTACCAAAACGTGGTCCATGCATCTCTTCCTTCCAAATATCCTCTGTTTTACACATCTCTGGTTAAATCCTTTTCATTTTTTAATTAATATTGTCCTGGATCAACGTGATTGTAAGCTCCTAACCATGGAAATTGTATGTATGCAAATCATTTTCGAGAGTTGATGAAACTAAATATTTGAACATTCATTCACCAAATTAATTCAAAACCTATAGTCTCAATCAAATATATTAATAAGAAAAAAAGTCGTAGGAACTCAAAATAAGTAAAACTCTGACCGAGCCAGAGGGTTTCTGATTATTGGGCGGTAACTAGAGCGAACGAGAGGTATAAAGGGGATAACTTTTATATTTTCTCCAAAATAGAGAATCAGAAAATTGAATCTTCGAATCGATCTTCTTCGCGTGATCTCGCTCTCGTTCTGCGATCTACATCGATCTGTCTTCGAATATTGGGAAGAAAAATCATGAATTGAGATGATATGTTTGGTGGGTTTGTTGTTTTTGTAATCGTTTTGGTGTTGGTCGATTGTGATTGAAGAAAGTTATTAGGGTTTTATGGCGCACAAAGTGCTCGATGAATTGGTCCAAGTCAGTGGTGTGTTTATCCAAACAAAAAAGCTCTCTGTGTCCTTGTCCTTCTTGTCCTATACTATTGGAACCTTCCCTCCTTTTCCTCTGATTTGAGATTCGTTATTTGGTGTGTCAAAGAGTCTTTTTTGAGTTTCTTGAAAGCAGGGTCATTGTCATGTGGAGTAGAATGGGACTCTTATTATGTTTGGGAGGTTATAGTATTGTGGTCCTTGATCAGATTTACTTACTGTTAATTTTCTTTTCTTCTGTAGAGTACTTGAAAGAGCATGACAGAGGTCAAGAAAAGCGAGGATGGACCCGCACATACTGGTGATTTGTTCAAGTAATTCTCCATTATGCTAAGCTTCTTTTGTTACTCATAATCTGTATATTTGATTAACTGTTGTTAAACTAATTTTGTATTTGATGTCAAAATAGGCATCTGGAGAAGCAGAATGAGTTACTCAAGGAAGCTCATAAAAACCATGTCACAAGAACTCCAAAACTCATGGTATTATGATTAAATAAACTCTTTTTTGTTAACGAGAGCTTGTGATGTAATTACAGAGTGGATATCGTTTACTGATGGTTTTTTTCGTTTTTATTTTGTTCAGGTGGAAGAACAGATGATGATGCATAAACTCTATGAGATAACGGTTACTCATCGTAAAAATAATAAGGTATGCTCTGTTTCCTGAAGAGATACACTTTCTGAACTATCGATGAAGAGAGATCTTGCTTTTACTAATAGGGCCTTGTTTTGCAGGAAATGAGAAAAATCTAAATGTGTTGGAAGGAAAGAAAACAGTTGAAGAAGCTTCTTCTTTAGCAATTGTTCCTACTGGTGATGAAGAACATTGAACAACTCACTTTCTATTAAACAGGATAGACCGGCTTGTTGTGATAGGTCTCTAATTGTATTAGTTTTGCAGAGAAACCGTGTCTTATGACACTGAATTTTGATTCTTGAGCTCTCTCTTTTTACAGAGAATCTGCTACCTATGTAAATGTATAGTATATATGCAGCTCTGATTCTATACTGAAATGGAATGGTGTCACAGAGTAACATCAGTTGCCTTCAAAAAGAGTTGAGATCATCCAATTATCTCGGTGCTCAACACATTCTTCAGCAGAAATTTTAAGAAACATAAAATTTCACAAAAATACAGAAGTCAGAATCAGATGTTGTCCTTAATATAAGCTTAAAGTCAACAAAGAACAACAGAGTAACTGCAAAAGGCAAATACTTGGTCAGAAGATTTTCTGTTCTAATTTTTTTTTAAGAAGACTGTTCTAAGAGATAAGTGAGCTCTATCTTTAAAGAGCGGTTTGATCAGACGGGATGGTCTTCAATCCTGCAGCTATATGGCATCCAAGAAACAATGAAGATACTGAAGATCCATTGCACTAATGTAAGTGGTGTTGTGCTTGCAAATGTCCCAAGAATCAATGATTATGATCTGAAAGAAGACCGTTGCACCGATCACAACCACAAAGACGTAGTTGTCAAGTATCCCCTTGAACACATCGATTTCTTCCATCCCCCTCGAGCTTATCTCGTTAAACACCTGCAGTTTTCAGACCAAAAGTCACATGTCAAGATTCAATCAAGAATTGGAAGATTATGGTTTTCTCTTTTTCTTTTACCTGACAGAAGACGAAAGTTGAAGATAAGAGTGTTTAACTTGAGAGTCGAGTCAGGACCGTCGAGACCAAAACACAGACTTCCCTTTGGCTTGGAGAAACCAAATGACTACGAAACTGATACACAGTCTGTCCTAGAATTGTTCCCACATGGCGTTAGCGATAAAGTTCCCTCTCCTTCCAACGGGCAACCGTTTCATCAGCTCATTATTCGGCGGCTCCGTAGCCAAAGCAAGAGCTCCAAGCGTGTCCATGATCATGTTCACCCACAGCAACTGACAGCAGGTAAAGGAGCACTCACGGTTAAGCAAGCTGAAGAGAAGTTAACAATCAGCGCAACAACGTTAACCGTGAGTGGGAGGAAGCGTCTGTTGTTGAGAGTAGGCTTGGGTGGGAGATGTTTTTGAGTTTGGATGCGAGGAAGATTTTGGAGGAAGATTTTTGTAAAGTACCAAATTTTAAGCAAATAATGTTCTAAAGGCCTTAAAAGTATTTTATTTTAGCTAAGTATTTTTATAACACATGTCTAATTTCTAGTAAGTAGATTGCGCTATGTCAAAGATAAGATTACTTTCGGATGTATATATTCTGTAACTTCCTCGTTTTACTGTTTGGCTGCTTGTGCTATTCTAAATGACCAAGACAATGGCAAAAACTCACGTTGGACCAATTTCATTGGTTCTTTCAGTCAAAAAATATTGATTTGTTATGTTATTGATTATTATATTTTGTTTTGGAAAGCAATTGATTCCTTTTGCTCATCCCAGTTGAATAATGTGTTGGTGTTTTTCCCCCTGCCTCGATGATGAGCCATCTAATTTGTATTTTTATGAAATGAATGTGGTATGTAGATTGGGCTATGGATGGGCTTTTATTGGCGTGCCTTCAAATGAAGGCATTTTGCGAGATTTAAGTGGGCTTTGTATTCTTACAGTAGATTTTACGGATTTTTGAACCTGACGGAGTTGTTGTTGGTTATTGAGATTTTCCTCGTACGGTCTAATTATTCATCGGGCTTAAGGGCTTTCTAATTTCGGGATCTTGTGCATATTTTTGCCTATTAGTGAAACCAACTCAAAAACATACATTCATTTTAATGTTAAAAGTTCAAAGAGCTCGAGAAAAGAAATTCTGAATCAATGTTTTTATTTGAGAAATTGTTAAATTCTATATTTATTATTTTTCCTAATTACCAGCATATTTTTTCTTTCAAATATGATATACATGCTTTTAAACAAACATTGTTTTACCTCTCAGAGAAAATATAATAAAATTATTATATATTTTTATAAACTCTAGAATGCCTTTTATTAATTTATATTAAATGTTTATATTTTTTAATTGCATTTTTATCAAAATATCGGAAAGTCGGGGTTTTCAAAATGAAATTAATACTTGTTTGTTTTTTTGGTAAAAATGAAACTAATGTTTTGAATTGCAAAGTCGAATTTACAAAATCATTAACCAGTTAACATTTTTTGAAATTTTAAATAACATGTACATATACATATTTATAAATGTTAACGATATAAAGTTGTGTAATTTTACA
>NW_026615937.1:0-33881 GCF_000801105.2 Raphanus sativus
AGTCACTTTAGACTATCAGGACACTTTTCGCTTACTTTCAATGCACTTTTTCAAATTTCAACCAGTGTAAAACCCATCGTTACCCTTCTGTTATTATTTATTCTTCAAAATATTATTAAGCTATAAATTTTCATTACACAATTATCTGGGCATCACTTTTTAAATTAAAACCTTTATTTTTTAATTTTTTCTTCCACCGTGGTAGGTCCCAAAAATTCTTCTCGAGTATATCCAATTATCCACCATAGGAAAGATCACGAACCTGAGAGTTAAGGTGTAATCTCTTCGAATTTGAGTTCCAACTCTTTCTTTGCGGAATCAAATTCGAACCCAAGTCTCCACCGAGAAATCAAGCTTCTCGTCGTCGTCTTGTTCTGCTCCTCCATCATCGTGGTCGTCTTGCTCTGCTCCCTGCTCCCCCATCGTCATAGTCATCAAATCTCCTTCGTGGCCGACTTCATTTCCTCCATGATTCACCTTTGCGTTGAGCTCGCACGATGAGTTCCTGATGAGGACATTGAACCTGACCTTACTGAACCAGACATCCAAGACATGATCAGCAACATTACCAAACCAGAGACTGAGCAAGAAGTGCCCATACCAACCGTGTTTAAGGGAGCTATCACTAGACAAAGAGCTAAGATACTTCAACATAAATTTAATGAGAGCATGATACTTGCTTCTGATCTTGGACAGGTTAAACAAGCTGAGGAAGATATCAAAGATGTGATCAAGAGAGATGCCGTGAAGATAGAGGAACCAAATGGGAGTTCTCAAGCATCAAGAGAAGATCTTTGGCCATTCATCCCTGATCAAAGCCACAACCATTTGATGATCATTACCATAGAAGATCCAAATGTTTAAGAAGACTCTTGGACGGGGCTAGCAACTAGGCAAGCTCTTTGTGTGTGCTCTTTTCCTTGCTCTTGGTTTTATCCCATGAGGTTTTCCGGAGGAAGGTTTTTAACGAGGCCACAACTAGTTTATCACATCACCTATATGCATCTCGGTCCAAGATCAAAGAAGACTCCACTCTTCTTTATTTCCTTATTTGAACTATAGCTTAATATCTTTATGTGAGACGCAAAGGAGCATGTTCCTTAGTCTATTTATGTGTTTTGCAAAACCCTTTTCTTGGTACACTTGATATTTTATAAACTTTCTTTCAAAGAAACCTAGTTCTCTCTCAAGAACTCGCCGCCTCCATTGCCTTGTGAGACCAGCACCTCCACGGCTTGTAGGTTCCTTGTGTTGTATCACGAGCTCTCCATCTCTCGTGTGGTGCACTTCATCCCCCTGGCTCCATCTCTCACGGTTTCTCTTGGTTGATTAGATCAAACAAAAGAACCACCTCTTGATCTAGATCGGCTCCTCCTCTCTTACTTGGATCATACAGCCTTTGTCAGCCTAGGCTTGTATCATTTCTGGTATCAGAGCTGAAGTTCCTTCAGCATCAGGTTGTATCTATCCTGTTACTTGTTCATCTCGATTTAGTTTATTTTGATTCATCCATTCGTTTCAAAAAAATATAAAGAACTCGTTTGTTTCATCTCATCTAGTGTTTTGCATTTTCATAACTTGTTTTGCATCGTTGCATCATTCTGAATCCATTGCTAGATAGATCATCTCGTAAACTTCAAAAAAAAAAAAAGAGATTGCATCCATAGCCGTGTTCTTCAAGCTGCATACTTCCAAGTTTCCTTTTTTTGTTAGACTTTGCCATAATAGCTTGATCGGTTTTTCCCTTTTCAACTTATTATCTTTCCATTAGTTTTAAATTTCGAGATTCTCTAAGTTTGTTCTTCTCTTTGGCAGGCACAATGGGAGAACCATCCGAGCTGGCTACCATGATGCTAGCTCTCAATGCAATGAGGGATGAGATGAGGGAGTTGCGGCAAGACCTTGGAGATAGACTCACCCGAGTTGAGCAGAGACCCCTGGCTCAAGCTACCCAAGCTAATGAGAGGTTTCCAAACAACCGGCGTCCTGGAGTGCTCTTCAATGATGTTCCAGAGGCTAGTACTAGAAACCAACAAAATGAGGGAGATACTGGTCAGCAACGTAATCCCTATCCTAGAGCAAGAGTTCAGCAAGAAGATTATGAAGAAGAGGCAGAGGAGGAAGAGGATTACTTTCCTCCACCTAGAGCGCAACGGAGACCCATCCGTAATCCAAGATATGATGAGGATGACTATGCACCTCAACAGAGAGGGCCTCGCCAGCAGCACCACCACCAAGGACCGGATCTTTTAAAGATGACACCACCACAGTATGCTGGAAAGGTTGACCCTGAAGCTTACCTTGATTGGGAAAAGAGGATGGATCACATCTTCTCTTACTACAACCATCCTGGTCCCAAGAGAGTTGCTTTGGCAGTAGCTCAGCTCACGGACAATGCCTTATCCTGGTGGGATAGATTGTGCTCGGACCGTAGGAGAGGGCACTTGAGGCAACTAGACGCCTGGGTAGACATGAAAGATGCTATGAGGCTGAGGTTTGTGCCACAACATTATCACCGAGACTTGCACAAGAAGTTCAGAACACTTAAGCAAGGAAGCAAGTCAGTTGAGGAGTACTATGAGGAGTTTGAGAAGTTAAGAAACCGCCTTGATCTCAATGAGGATGAGGAGACGATCATGGCTCAGTTCCTAGATGGGTTGCAAGATAGAGTGAGTGGCAAGGTTGAGAGACAAGCTTATGGAGATCTCAAAGACCTATTCCACATAGCCGTGCAAGCTGAGCAACACATCAAGAAGAAGGGCACCAAGGGTAGATCCCAATCCAACTGGAACTCCAACAACAACAGCAACTACAACAAACCAGTAGACAAGGGCAAAGGGGTTGAGGGAGACACTCGCTCAAAGTCTCAAGCAACTGATAGCAACAAAGACACCAGGGCAGAGCCATCTAAGACTACCACTCCTCAACGTGCTAGAGATATCACTTGTTTCAAGTGTAGGGGCCGAGGACATATGGCTAGAGAGTGTCCGAACCAGAGAGTGATGATGCTCACTGAAGATGGGTATGAATCACATGATGAGGATGCACCTGAGTTGCAAGCCGACTATGGAGAGATGCAATATCCAGACGTGGGAGAGAGCTTGATGATCAGGCGTGTGCTTAGTGTCATGCTGGAACCAGCTGAGACTATCCAAAGAGAAAACATCTTCCATAGCAGATGCACTATTAAAGGCAAGGTATGTAACCTCATCATTGATGGTGGGTCTTGTACTAATGCCGCGAGTGCTTACATGGTTGATAAGCTTGGCTTAGTCAAGGTCCCTCATCCGCATCCATATAGGCTAAGATGGTTAGATGATAAGGTTGAGCTGCAGATTAAAGAGCAAGTTACTATCCCTTTTAGCATTGGTTCAGGTGAAGTGGAGTACCCACCAGAGGTTACTAAGCTTCTTGACAAGTTCAAAGATTTGTTTCCAGAAGAGATTCCCCACGGCTTACCACCACTAAGGGGCATTGAACATCAAATAGATTTCATACCAGGAGCTGTTTTGCCAAACAAACCAGCTTATAGAGTCAACCCCGAGGAGGCCAAGGAGTTGGAGAGACAAGTTCAGGACCTATTGGACAAGGGGTACGTGAGGGAGAGCCTAAGTCCTTGTGCGGTTCCTGTCTTACTAGTACCAAAGAAGGATGGGACTTGGAGGATGTGTGTAGACTGCCGTGCAATCAACAACATCACCATCAAGTATAGACACCCCATTCCCCGGCTTGATGACATGCTAGATGAGCTAAGTGGAGCCACCATCTTCTCCAAGATTGATCTTAAGAGTGGGTACCATCAGGTAAGGATGAAGGAAGGTGATGAGTGGAAGACAGCTTTTAAAACAAAGCAAGGTCTCTATGAGTGGCTGGTGATGCCATTTGGACTCACCAATGCTCCTAGTACTTTCATGAGACTCATGAATCACATCCTTAGACCCTACATCAGTAAGTTTGTTGTGGTATACTTTGATGATATTTTAATTTACAGTACAAATTTACTTGATCATGTGTCACATCTTGAGCAAGTATTAGAAACACTTCGTAAAGAAGGACTCTATGCAAACCTCAAGAAGTGCACATTCTGCACTGATAAACTTGTCTTCCTAGGTTTTGTTGTGAGTTCACAGGGATTACAGGTTGATGAGGAGAAGGTTAGAGCAATCCAAGAATGGCCAGTACCCACAAGCATCAGTCAAGTCAGAAGCTTTCATGGGCTAGCCAGTTTCTACAGGCGGTTTGTTCAGGATTTCAGTAGCATAGCCGCACCTCTCACTGCCATTGTCAAGAAGAGTGTTGGATTCATGTGGGAGAAAGCTCAAGAAGAAGCTTTTCAAGCCCTCAAATACCGGCTCACTCATGCACCAGTGCTGGCTTTACCAGACTTCAATAAGACATTTGAAGTAGAGTGTGATGCTTCAGGCATTGGGATTGGAGCAGTACTACTTCAAGGAGGCAAACCAGTGGCTTTCTTCAGTGAGAAACTCAGTGGAGCTGCTCTTAACTACCCTACCTATGACAAGGAGCTATATGCCTTGGTGAGAGCTTTGGAGACATGGCAGCACTATCTCTTGTCCAAGGAATTTGTGGTGCACACTGATCATGAGACCCTTAAACATCTAAGAGGGCAAACCAATCTCAAGAGAAGACATGCTAGGTGGCTGGAGTTTATAGAAACCTTTCCATACATCATCAAGTACAAGAAGGGTAAAGATAACATTGTAGCTGATGCACTCTCCAGGAGACATGCCTTGATTGCCACCATGGAGGCTAAGGTGCTAGGATTTGAGTTCATCAAGGAACTATATGGGGAGGATCCGGATCTTGCTGACACTTACACCAGCTGTACTAAAGGACCTCACGGGAAGTTCTACTTACATGAGGGATTCTTATTTAAGGGCAAGAGACTATGTATCCCTCAGTGTTCTTTGAGAGATTTGATCACTAGAGAAGCTCACGGAGGGGGTCTCATGGGACATTTCGGAGTAGACAAGACACTTGCTGTGGTCAGAGAGCATTTCTATTGGCCGCACCTAAAGAAGACAGTGGAGGCTCATTGTGCAAGATGTGTGGTATGCAAGAAAGCTAAGTCAAGAGTACAACCCCATGGTCTTTACATGCCACTGCCCATTCCCACCGCCCCTTGGGTGGACATATCCATGGATTTTGTACTAGGATTACCCATGATTCAACACAAAGATTCAATCTTTGTTGTGGTGGATAGGTTCTCCAAGATGGCACACTTCATACCTTGTGCCAAGGTGAATGATGCATCCAAGACAGCTGACTTGTTCTTCAGAGAAGTGGTTCGCTTACATGGGGTTCCTAGAACCATTGTATCAGATAGAGACACCAAGTTCCTCAGCCACTTCTGGAGGACACTATGGAAAAAGCTTGGAACCAAGTTACTCTATTCAACTACTTGCCATCCGCAAACTGATGGGCAAACAGAAGTTGTTAACAGAACTCTCTCCACACTGCTTAGAGCCACCATTGGGAAGAACATGAAGAATTGGGTTGATTGTATTCCCTTCATAGAGTTTGCATACAACCGGGCTCAGCACTCAGCTACAAAGATGTCACCATTTGAAGCTGCTTATGGGTTCAATCCAAAGACACCTCTCGATCTTACTCCTTTACCCCCAGCTGAAGTTATTAGCCTCACGGGTGAAGCCAAGGCTGCTTATGTCAAGGAACTACACCACAAAGTCCAGGAGAACCTAGAGAAGCGGACTGACCAGTATGCTAAACAAGCTAACAAGGGTCGCAAAGAGGTTATATTTGAACCAGGAGAGTGGGTTTGGTTACACATGAGGCAAGAGAGGTTTCCTAACCAGAGGAGTTCTAAGCTGAAGCCAAGAGGCACTGGCCCCTTTCAAGTTCTCGAGAGGATCAACAACAATGCCTACCGTCTTGACCTGCCAGGTGAGTTAAATGTATCATCCACTTTCAATGTTACTGATTTGTCTCCTTGTTTTGCAGATGAACCAGTTTTGAGGTCAAAACCTTTTGAAGAGGGAGGGAATGATGAGGACATTGAACCTGACCTTACTGAACCAGACATCCAAGACATGATCAGCAACATTACCAAACCAGAGACTGAGCCAGTTTCTACAGCGGTTTGTTCAGGATTTCAGTAGCATAGCCGCACCTCTCACTGCCATTGTCAAGAAGAGTGGTTGGATTCATGTGGGAGAAAGCTCAAGAAGAAGCTTTTCAAGCCCTCAAATACCGGCTCACTCATGCACCAGTGCTGGCTTTACCAGACTTCAATAAGACATTTGAAGTAGAGTGTGATGCTTCAGGCATTGGGATTGGAGCAGTACTACTTCAAGGAGGCAAACCAGTGGCTTTCTTCAGTGAGAAACTCAGTGGAGCTGCTCTTAACTACCCTACCTATGACAAGGAGCTATATGCCTGGTGAGAGCTTTGGAGACATGGCAGCACTATCTCTTGTCCAAGGAATTTGTGGTGCACACTGATCATGAGACCCTTAAACATCTAAGAGGGCAAACCAATCTCAAGAGAAGACATGCTAGGTGGCTGGAGTTTAAGAAACCTTTCCATACATCATCAAGTACAAGAAGGGTAAAGATAACATTGTAGCTGATGCACTCTCCAGGAGACATGCTTGATTGCCACCATGGAGGCTAAGGTGCTAGGATTTGAGTTCATCAAGGAAACTATATGGGGAGGATCCGGATCTTGCTGACACTTACACCAGCTGTACTAAAGGACCTCACGGGAAGTTCTACTTACATGAGGGATTCTTATTTAAGGGCAAGAGACTATGTATCCCTCAGTGTTCTTTGAGAGATTTTGATCACTAGAGAAGCTCACGGAGGGGGTCTCATGGGACATTTCTGGAGTAGACAAGACACTTGCTGTGGGTCAGAGAGCATTTCTATTGGCCGCACCTAAAGAAGACAGTGAGGCTCATTGTGCAAGATGTGTGGTATGCAAGAAAGCTAAGTCAAGAGTACAACCCCATGGTCTTTACATGCCACTGCCCATTCCCACCGCCCCTTGGGTGGACATATCCATGGATTTTGTACTAGGATTACCCATGATTCAACACAAAGATTCAATCTTTGTTGTGGTGGATAGGTTCTCCAAGATGGCACACTTCATACCTTGTGCCAAGGTGAATGATGCATCCAAGACAGCTGACTTGTTCTTCAGAGAAGTGGTTCGCTTACATGGGGTTCCTAGAACCATTGTATCAGATAGAGACACCAAGTTCCTCAGCCACTTCTGGAGGACACTATGGAAAAAGCTTGGAACCAAGTTACTCTATTCAACTACTTGCCATCCGCAAACTGATGGGCAAACAGAAGTTGTTAACAGAACTCTCTCCACACTGCTTAGAGCCACCATTGGGAAGAACATGAAGAATTGGGTTGATTGTATTCCCTTCATAGAGTTGCATACAACCGGGCTCAGCACTCAGCTACAAAGATGTCACCATTTGAAGCTGCTTATGGGTTCAATCCAAAGACACCTCTCGATCTTACTCCTTTCCCCCAGCTGAAGTTATTAGCCTCACGGGTGAAGCCAGGCTGCTTATGTCAAGGAACTACACCACAAAGTCCAGGAGAACCTAGAGAAGCGGACTGACCAGTATGCTAAACAAGCTAACAAGGGTCGCAAAGAGGTTATATTTGAACCAGGAGAGTGGGTTTGGTTACACATGAGGCAAGAGAGGTTTCCTAACCAGAGGAGTTCTAAGCTGAAGCCAAGAGGCACTGGCCCCTTTCAAGTTCTCGAGAGGATCAACAACAAATGCCTACCGTCTTGACCTGCCAGGTGAGTTAAATGTATCATCCACTTTCAATGTTACTGATTGTCTCCTTGTTTTTGCAGATGAACCAGTTTTGAGGTCAAAACCTTTTGAAAGAGGGAGGGAATGATGAGGACATTGAACCTGACCTTACTGAACCAGACATCCAAGACATGATCAGCAACATTACCAAAACCAGAGACTGAGCAAGAAGTGCCCATACCAACCGTGTTTAAGGGAGCTATCACTAGACAAAGAGCTAAGATACTTCAACATAAATTTAATGAGAGCATGATACTTGCTTCTGATCTTGGGACAGGTTAAACAAGCTGAGGAAGATATCAAAGATGTGATCAAGAGAGATGCCGTGAAGATAGAGGAACCAAATGGGAGTTCTCAAGCATCAAGAGAAGATCTTTGGCCATTCATCCCTGATCAAAGCCACAACCATTTGATGATCATTACCATAGAAGATCCAAATGTTTAAGAGACTCTTGGACGGGGCTAGCAACTAGGCAAGCTCTTTGTGTGTGCTCTTTTCCTTGCTCTTGGTTTTATCCCATGAGGTTTTCCGGAGGAAGGTTTTTAACGAGGCCACAACTAGTTTATCACATCACCTATATGCATCTCGGTCCAAGATCAAAGAAGACTCCACTCTTCTTATTTCCTTATTTGAACATAGCTTTAATATCTTTATGTGAGACGCAAAGAGCATGTTCCTTAAGTCTATTTATGTGTTTTGCAACCCTTTTCTGGTACACTTGATATTTTATAAAACTTTTCTTTCAAAGAAACCTAGTTCTCTCTCAAGAACTCGCCGCCTCCTTGCCTTGTGAGACCAGCACCTCCACGGCTTGTAGGTTCCTTGTGTTGTATCACGAGCTCTCCATCTCTCGTGTGGTGCACTTCATCCCCCTGGCTCCATCTCTCACGGTTTCTCTTGGTTGATTAGATCAAACAAAAGAACCACCTCTTGATCTAGATCGGCTCCTCTCTCTTACTTGGATCATACAGCTTTGTCAGCCTAGGCTTTGTATCAAGATACTTGCTTCTGATCTTGTGACAGGTTAAAGACAAGCTGAGGAAGATATCAAAGATGGTGATCAAGGAAGATGCCGTGAAGAATAGAGGAACCAAATGGGAGTTCTCAAGCATCAAGAGAAAGATCTTTGATGGCCATTCATCCTGATCAAGCCACAACCATTTGATGATCATTAACCATAGAAGATCCAAAATGTTTAAGAAGACTCTTGGACGGGGCTAGCAACTAGGCAAAAGCTCTTTGTGTGTGCTTCTTTTCCTTGCTCTTGGTTTATCCCATGAGGTTTTCCGGAGGAAGGTTTTTAACGAGGCCCACAACTAGTTTATCACATCACCTATAATGCAATCTCGGTCCAAGATAAGAAGACTCACCTTCTTTATTTCCTTATTGAACTATAGCTTAAATATCTTTCATGATTCTTATCAAACCAGGATGTTCCTTAATCTAATTTAACCACTAATCAGTGGAGAATAACCAGGAAGTTGAATAACTCTGATATTTGTATAAAACTTTCTTTCCAGATGATTCCAGATTGGCCTGTTCGGAATTGGCAAATCTCCATGCCTTATCAAACCAGGATGAACCACTCTAAGAAGGCTTTAGGAACCACTAATCAGTTGTATAACCAGGAAGTTGATAAATCTCATAGGAGTGGTAAGAAGATATCCCACTCCTATCTCCAGATTTCCAGATTAGCCTGTTCGGACATATGGCAAAATCTCATGATTCTTATCAAACCAGGATGAACCACGATCATAAGAAGCTTTGTGGGAACCTAGGCTTGTATCAATTGAGTGTGGGGAGTTGAATAAATCTCATAGGTTGTGAGTAAGAAGATATCCCACTTTCTATCCAGATGATTCCAGATTAGCCTGTTCGGACATATGGCAATATCTTCATGATTCTTATCAAACCAGGATGAACCACGATCTAAGAAGCTTTATTTGGAACCACTAATCAGTGGAGAATAACCAGGAAGTTGAATAAATCTCATAGGAGTTGTGAGTAAGAAGATATCCCACTTTCTATCCAGATGATTCCAGATTAGCCTGTTCGGACATATGGCAATATCTTCATGATTCTTATCAAACCAGGATGAACCACGATCTAAGAAGCTTTATTTGGAACCACTAATCAGTGGAGAATAACCAGGAAGTTGAATAAATCTCATAGGAGTTGTGAGTAAGAAGATATCCCACTTTCTATCCAGATGATTCCAGATTAGCCTGTTCGGACATATGGCATTATCTTCATGATTCTTATCAAACCAGGATGAACCACGATCTAAGAAGCTTTATTTGGAACCACTAATCAGTGGAGAATAACCAGGAAGTTGAATAAATCTCATAGGAGTTGTGAGTAAGAAGATATCCCACTTTCTATCCAGATGATTCCAGATTAGCCTGTTCGGACATATGGCAATATCTTCATGATTCTTATCAAACCAGGATGAACCACGATCTAAGAAGCTTTATTTGGAACCACTAATCAGTGGAGAATAACCAGGAAGTTGAATAAATCTCATAGGAGTTGTGAGTAAGAAGATATCCCACTTTCTATCCAGATGATTCCAGATTAGCCTGTTCGGACATATGGCAATATCTTCATGATTCTTATCAAACCAGGATGAACCACGATCTAAGAAGCTTTATTTGGAACCACTAATCAGTGGAGAATAACCAGGAAGTTGAATAAATCTCATAGGAGTTGTGAGTAAGAAGATATCCCACTTTCTATCCAGATGATTCCAGATTAGCCTGTTCGGACATATGGCAATATCTTCATGATTCTTATCAAACCAGGATGAACCACGATCTAAGAAGCTTTATTTGGAACCACTAATCAGTGGAGAATAACCAGGAAGTTGAATAAATCTCATAGGAGTTGTGAGTAAGAAGATATCCCACTTTCTATCCAGATGATTCCAGATTAGCCTGTTCGGACATATGGCAATATCTTCATGATTCTTATCAAACCAGGATGAACCACGATCTAAGAAGCTTTATTTGGAACCACTAATCAGTGGAGAATAACCAGGAAGTTGAATAAATCTCATAGGAGTTGTGAGTAAGAAGATATCCCACTTTCTATCCAGATGATTCCAGATTAGCCTGTTCGGACATATGGCAATATCTTCATGATTCTTATCAAACCAGGATGAACCACGATCTAAGAAGCTTTATTTGGAACCACTAATCAGTGGAGAATAACCAGGAAGTTGAATAAATCTCATAGGAGTTGTGAGTAAGAAGATATCCCACTTTCTATCCAGATGATTCCAGATTAGCCTGTTCGGACATATGGCAATATCTTCATGATTCTTATCAAACCAGGATGAACCACGATCTAAGAAGCTTTATTTGGAACCACTAATCAGTGGAGAATAACCAGGAAGTTGAATAAATCTCATAGGAGTTGTGAGTAAGAAGATATCCCACTTTCTATCCAGATGATTCCAGATTAGCCTGTTCGGACATATGGCAATATCTTCATGATTCTTATCAAACCAGGATGAACCACGATCTAAGAAGCTTTATTTGGAACCACTAATCAGTGGAGAATAACCAGGAAGTTGAATAAATCTCATAGGAGTTGTGAGTAAGAAGATATCCCACTTTCTATCCAGATGATTCCAGATTAGCCTGTTCGGACATATGGCAATATCTTCATGATTCTTATCAAACCAGGATGAACCACGATCTAAGAAGCTTTATTTGGAACCACTAATCAGTGGAGAATAACCAGGAAGTTGAATAAATCTCATAGGAGTTGTGAGTAAGAAGATATCCCACTTTCTATCCAGATGATTCCAGATTAGCCTGTTCGGACATATGGCAATATCTTCATGATTCTTATCAAACCAGGATGAACCACGATCTAAGAAGCTTTATTTGGAACCACTAATCAGTGGAGAATAACCAGGAAGTTGAATAAATCTCATAGGAGTTGTGAGTAAGAAGATATCCCACTTTCTATCCAGATGATTCCAGATTAGCCTGTTCGGACATATGGCAATATCTTCATGATTCTTATCAAACCAGGATGAACCACGATCTAAGAAGCTTTATTTGGAACCACTAATCAGTGGAGAATAACCAGGAAGTTGAATAAATCTCATAGGAGTTGTGAGTAAGAAGATATCCCACTTTCTATCCAGATGATTCCAGATTAGCCTGTTCGGACATATGGCAATATCTTCATGATTCTTATCAAACCAGGATGAACCACGATCTAAGAAGCTTTATTTGGAACCACTAATCAGTGGAGAATAACCAGGAAGTTGAATAAATCTCATAGGAGTTGTGAGTAAGAAGATATCCCACTTTCTATCCAGATGATTCCAGATTAGCCTGTTCGGACATATGGCAATATCTTCATGATTCTTATCAAACCAGGATGAACCACGATCTAAGAAGCTTTATTTGGAACCACTAATCAGTGGAGAATAACCAGGAAGTTGAATAAATCTCATAGGAGTTGTGAGTAAGAAGATATCCCACTTTCTATCCAGATGATTCCAGATTAGCCTGTTCGGACATATGGCAATATCTTCATGATTCTTATCAAACCAGGATGAACCACGATCTAAGAAGCTTTATTTGGAACCACTAATCAGTGGAGAATAACCAGGAAGTTGAATAAATCTCATAGGAGTTGTGAGTAAGAAGATATCCCACTTTCTATCCAGATGATTCCAGATTAGCCTGTTCGGACATATGGCAATATCTTCATGATTCTTATCAAACCAGGATGAACCACGATCTAAGAAGCTTTATTTGGAACCACTAATCAGTGGAGAATAACCAGGAAGTTGAATAAATCTCATAGGAGTTGTGAGTAAGAAGATATCCCACTTTCTATCCAGATGATTCCAGATTAGCCTGTTCGGACATATGGCAATATCTTCATGATTCTTATCAAACCAGGATGAACCACGATCTAAGAAGCTTTATTTGGAACCACTAATCAGTGGAGAATAACCAGGAAGTTGAATAAATCTCATAGGAGTTGTGAGTAAGAAGATATCCCACTTTCTATCCAGATGATTCCAGATTAGCCTGTTCGGACATATGGCAATATCTTCATGATTCTTATCAAACCAGGATGAACCACGATCTAAGAAGCTTTATTTGGAACCACTAATCAGTGGAGAATAACCAGGAAGTTGAATAAATCTCATAGGAGTTGTGAGTAAGAAGATATCCCACTTTCTATCCAGATGATTCCAGATTAGCCTGTTCGGACATATGGCAATATCTTCATGATTCTTATCAAACCAGGATGAACCACGATCTAAGAAGCTTTATTTGGAACCACTAATCAGTGGAGAATAACCAGGAAGTTGAATAAATCTCATAGGAGTTGTGAGTAAGAAGATATCCCACTTTCTATCCAGATGATTCCAGATTAGCCTGTTCGGACATATGGCAATATCTTCATGATTCTTATCAAACCAGGATGAACCACGATCTAAGAAGCTTTATTTGGAACCACTAATCAGTGGAGAATAACCAGGAAGTTGAATAAATCTCATAGGAGTTGTGAGTAAGAAGATATCCCACTTTCTATCCAGATGATTCCAGATTAGCCTGTTCGGACATATGGCAATATCTTCATGATTCTTATCAAACCAGGATGAACCACGATCTAAGAAGCTTTATTTGGAACCACTAATCAGTGGAGAATAACCAGGAAGTTGAATAAATCTCATAGGAGTTGTGAGTAAGAAGATATCCCACTTTCTATCCAGATGATTCCAGATTAGCCTGTTCGGACATATGGCAATATCTTCATGATTCTTATCAAACCAGGATGAACCACGATCTAAGAAGCTTTATTTGGAACCACTAATCAGTGGAGAATAACCAGGAAGTTGAATAAATCTCATAGGAGTTGTGAGTAAGAAGATATCCCACTTTCTATCCAGATGATTCCAGATTAGCCTGTTCGGACATATGGCAATATCTTCATGATTCTTATCAAACCAGGATGAACCACGATCTAAGAAGCTTTATTTGGAACCACTAATCAGTGGAGAATAACCAGGAAGTTGAATAAATCTCATAGGAGTTGTGAGTAAGAAGATATCCCACTTTCTATCCAGATGATTCCAGATTAGCCTGTTCGGACATATGGCAATATCTTCATGATTCTTATCAAACCAGGATGAACCACGATCTAAGAAGCTTTATTTGGAACCACTAATCAGTGGAGAATAACCAGGAAGTTGAATAAATCTCATAGGAGTTGTGAGTAAGAAGATATCCCACTTTCTATCCAGATGATTCCAGATTAGCCTGTTCGGACATATGGCAATATCTTCATGATTCTTATCAAACCAGGATGAACCACGATCTAAGAAGCTTTATTTGGAACCACTAATCAGTGGAGAATAACCAGGAAGTTGAATAAATCTCATAGGAGTTGTGAGTAAGAAGATATCCCACTTTCTATCCAGATGATTCCAGATTAGCCTGTTCGGACATATGGCAATATCTTCATGATTCTTATCAAACCAGGATGAACCACGATCTAAGAAGCTTTATTTGGAACCACTAATCAGTGGAGAATAACCAGGAAGTTGAATAAATCTCATAGGAGTTGTGAGTAAGAAGATATCCCACTTTCTATCCAGATGATTCCAGATTAGCCTGTTCGGACATATGGCAATATCTTCATGATTCTTATCAAACCAGGATGAACCACGATCTAAGAAGCTTTATTTGGAACCACTAATCAGTGGAGAATAACCAGGAAGTTGAATAAATCTCATAGGAGTTGTGAGTAAGAAGATATCCCACTTTCTATCCAGATGATTCCAGATTAGCCTGTTCGGACATATGGCAATATCTTCATGATTCTTATCAAACCAGGATGAACCACGATCTAAGAAGCTTTATTTGGAACCACTAATCAGTGGAGAATAACCAGGAAGTTGAATAAATCTCATAGGAGTTGTGAGTAAGAAGATATCCCACTTTCTATCCAGATGATTCCAGATTAGCCTGTTCGGACATATGCCAATATCTTCATGATTCTTATCAAACCAGGATGAACCACGATCTAAGAAGCTTTATTTGGAACCACTAATCAGTGGAGAATAACCAGGAAGTTGAATAAATCTCATAGGAGTTGTGAGTAAGAAGATATCCCACTTTCTATCCAGATGATTCCAGATTAGCCTGTTCGGACATATGGCAATATCTTCATGATTCTTATCAAACCAGGATGAACCACGATCTAAGAAGCTTTATTTGGAACCACTAATCAGTGGAGAATAACCAGGAAGTTGAATAAATCTCATAGGAGTTGTGAGTAAGAAGATATCCCACTTTCTATCCAGATGATTCCAGATTAGCCTGTTCGGACATATGGCAATATCTTCATGATTCTTATCAAACCAGGATGAACCACGATCTAAGAAGCTTTATTTGGAACCACTAATCAGTGGAGAATAACCAGGAAGTTGAATAAATCTCATAGGAGTTGTGAGTAAGAAGATATCCCACTTTCTATCCAGATGATTCCAGATTAGCCTGTTCGGACATATGGCAATATCTTCATGATTCTTATCAAACCAGGATGAACCACGATCTAAGAAGCTTTATTTGGAACCACTAATCAGTGGAGAATAACCAGGAAGTTGAATAAATCTCATAGGAGTTGTGAGTAAGAAGATATCCCACTTTCTATCCAGATGATTCCAGATTAGCCTGTTCGGACATATGGCAATATCTTCATGATTCTTATCAAACCAGGATGAACCACGATCTAAGAAGCTTTATTTGGAACCACTAATCAGTGGAGAATAACCAGGAAGTTGAATAAATCTCATAGGAGTTGTGAGTAAGAAGATATCCCACTTTCTATCCAGATGATTCCAGATTAGCCTGTTCGGACATATGGCAATATCTTCATGATTCTTATCAAACCAGGATGAACCACGATCTAAGAAGCTTTATTTGGAACCACTAATCAGTGGAGAATAACCAGGAAGTTGAATAAATCTCATAGGAGTTGTGAGTAAGAAGATATCCCACTTTCTATCCAGATGATTCCAGATTAGCCTGTTCGGACATATGGCAATATCTTCATGATTCTTATCAAACCAGGATGAACCACGATCTAAGAAGCTTTATTTGGAACCACTAATCAGTGGAGAATAACCAGGAAGTTGAATAAATCTCATAGGAGTTGTGAGTAAGAAGATATCCCACTTTCTATCCAGATGATTCCAGATTAGCCTGTTCGGACATATGGCAATATCTTCATGATTCTTATCAAACCAGGATGAACCACGATCTAAGAAGCTTTATTTGGAACCACTAATCAGTGGAGAATAACCAGGAAGTTGAATAAATCTCATAGGAGTTGTGAGTAAGAAGATATCCCACTTTCTATCCAGATGATTCCAGATTAGCCTGTTCGGACATATGGCAATATCTTCATGATTCTTATCAAACCAGGATGAACCACGATCTAAGAAGCTTTATTTGGAACCACTAATCAGTGGAGAATAACCAGGAAGTTGAATAAATCTCATAGGAGTTGTGAGTAAGAAGATATCCCACTTTCTATCCAGATGATTCCAGATTAGCCTGTTCGGACATATGGCAATATCTTCATGATTCTTATCAAACCAGGATGAACCACGATCTAAGAAGCTTTATTTGGAACCACTAATCAGTGGAGAATAACCAGGAAGTTGAATAAATCTCATAGGAGTTGTGAGTAAGAAGATATCCCACTTTCTATCCAGATGATTCCAGATTAGCCTGTTCGGACATATGGCAATATCTTCATGATTCTTATCAAACCAGGATGAACCACGATCTAAGAAGCTTTATTTGGAACCACTAATCAGTGGAGAATAACCAGGAAGTTGAATAAATCTCATAGGAGTTGTGAGTAAGAAGATATCCCACTTTCTATCCAGATGATTCCAGATTAGCCTGTTCGGACATATGGCAATATCTTCATGATTCTTATCAAACCAGGATGAACCACGATCTAAGAAGCTTTATTTGGAACCACTAATCAGTGGAGAATAACCAGGAAGTTGAATAAATCTCATAGGAGTTGTGAGTAAGAAGATATCCCACTTTCTATCCAGATGATTCCAGATTAGCCTGTTCGGACATATGCCATTATCTTCATGATTCTTATCAAACCAGGATGAACCACGATCTAAGAAGCTTTATTTGGAACCACTAATCAGTGGAGAATAACCAGGAAGTTGAATAAATCTCATAGGAGTTGTGAGTAAGAAGATATCCCACTTTCTATCCAGATGATTCCAGATTAGCCTGTTCGGACATATGGCAATATCTTCATGATTCTTATCAAACCAGGATGAACCACGATCTAAGAAGCTTTATTTGGAACCACTAATCAGTGGAGAATAACCAGGAAGTTGAATAAATCTCATAGGAGTTGTGAGTAAGAAGATATCCCACTTTCTATCCAGATGATTCCAGATTAGCCTGTTCGGACATATGGCAATATCTTCATGATTCTTATCAAACCAGGATGAACCACGATCTAAGAAGCTTTATTTGGAACCACTAATCAGTGGAGAATAACCAGGAAGTTGAATAAATCTCATAGGAGTTGTGAGTAAGAAGATATCCCACTTTCTATCCAGATGATTCCAGATTAGCCTGTTCGGACATATGGCAATATCTTCATGATTCTTATCAAACCAGGATGAACCACGATCTAAGAAGCTTTATTTGGAACCACTAATCAGTGGAGAATAACCAGGAAGTTGAATAAATCTCATAGGAGTTGTGAGTAAGAAGATATCCCACTTTCTATCCAGATGATTCCAGATTAGCCTGTTCGGACATATGGCAATATCTTCATGATTCTTATCAAACCAGGATGAACCACGATCTAAGAAGCTTTATTTGGAACCACTAATCAGTGGAGAATAACCAGGAAGTTGAATAAATCTCATAGGAGTTGTGAGTAAGAAGATATCCCACTTTCTATCCAGATGATTCCAGATTAGCCTGTTCGGACATATGGCAATATCTTCATGATTCTTATCAAACCAGGATGAACCACGATCTAAGAAGCTTTATTTGGAACCACTAATCAGTGGAGAATAACCAGGAAGTTGAATAAATCTCATAGGAGTTGTGAGTAAGAAGATATCCCACTTTCTATCCAGATGATTCCAGATTAGCCTGTTCGGACATATGGCAATATCTTCATGATTCTTATCAAACCAGGATGAACCACGATCTAAGAAGCTTTATTTGGAACCACTAATCAGTGGAGAATAACCAGGAAGTTGAATAAATCTCATAGGAGTTGTGAGTAAGAAGATATCCCACTTTCTATCCAGATGATTCCAGATTAGCCTGTTCGGACATATGGCAATATCTTCATGATTCTTATCAAACCAGGATGAACCACGATCTAAGAAGCTTTATTTGGAACCACTAATCAGTGGAGAATAACCAGGAAGTTGAATAAATCTCATAGGAGTTGTGAGTAAGAAGATATCCCACTTTCTATCCAGATGATTCCAGATTAGCCTGTTCGGACATATGGCAATATCTTCATGATTCTTATCAAACCAGGATGAACCACGATCTAAGAAGCTTTATTTGGAACCACTAATCAGTGGAGAATAACCAGGAAGTTGAATAAATCTCATAGGAGTTGTGAGTAAGAAGATATCCCACTTTCTATCCAGATGATTCCAGATTAGCCTGTTCGGACATATGGCAATATCTTCATGATTCTTATCAAACCAGGATGAACCACGATCTAAGAAGCTTTATTTGGAACCACTAATCAGTGGAGAATAACCAGGAAGTTGAATAAATCTCATAGGAGTTGTGAGTAAGAAGATATCCCACTTTCTATCCAGATGATTCCAGATTAGCCTGTTCGGACATATGGCAATATCTTCATGATTCTTATCAAACCAGGATGAACCACGATCTAAGAAGCTTTATTTGGAACCACTAATCAGTGGAGAATAACCAGGAAGTTGAATAAATCTCATAGGAGTTGTGAGTAAGAAGATATCCCACTTTCTATCCAGATGATTCCAGATTAGCCTGTTCGGACATATGGCAATATCTTCATGATTCTTATCAAACCAGGATGAACCACGATCTAAGAAGCTTTATTTGGAACCACTAATCAGTGGAGAATAACCAGGAAGTTGAATAAATCTCATAGGAGTTGTGAGTAAGAAGATATCCCACTTTCTATCCAGATGATTCCAGATTAGCCTGTTCGGACATATGGCAATATCTTCATGATTCTTATCAAACCAGGATGAACCACGATCTAAGAAGCTTTATTTGGAACCACTAATCAGTGGAGAATAACCAGGAAGTTGAATAAATCTCATAGGAGTTGTGAGTAAGAAGATATCCCACTTTCTATCCAGATGATTCCAGATTAGCCTGTTCGGACATATGGCAATATCTTCATGATTCTTATCAAACCAGGATGAACCACGATCTAAGAAGCTTTATTTGGAACCACTAATCAGTGGAGAATAACCAGGAAGTTGAATAAATCTCATAGGAGTTGTGAGTAAGAAGATATCCCACTTTCTATCCAGATGATTCCAGATTAGCCTGTTCGGACATATGGCAATATCTTCATGATTCTTATCAAACCAGGATGAACCACGATCTAAGAAGCTTTATTTGGAACCACTAATCAGTGGAGAATAACCAGGAAGTTGAATAAATCTCATAGGAGTTGTGAGTAAGAAGATATCCCACTTTCTATCCAGATGATTCCAGATTAGCCTGTTCGGACATATGGCAATATCTTCATGATTCTTATCAAACCAGGATGAACCACGATCTAAGAAGCTTTATTTGGAACCACTAATCAGTGGAGAATAACCAGGAAGTTGAATAAATCTCATAGGAGTTGTGAGTAAGAAGATATCCCACTTTCTATCCAGATGATTCCAGATTAGCCTGTTCGGACATATGGCAATATCTTCATGATTCTTATCAAACCAGGATGAACCACGATCTAAGAAGCTTTATTTGGAACCACTAATCAGTGGAGAATAACCAGGAAGTTGAATAAATCTCATAGGAGTTGTGAGTAAGAAGATATCCCACTTTCTATCCAGATGATTCCAGATTAGCCTGTTCGGACATATGGCAATATCTTCATGATTCTTATCAAACCAGGATGAACCACGATCTAAGAAGCTTTATTTGGAACCACTAATCAGTGGAGAATAACCAGGAAGTTGAATAAATCTCATAGGAGTTGTGAGTAAGAAGATATCCCACTTTCTATCCAGATGATTCCAGATTAGCCTGTTCGGACATATGGCAATATCTTCATGATTCTTATCAAACCAGGATGAACCACGATCTAAGAAGCTTTATTTGGAACCACTAATCAGTGGAGAATAACCAGGAAGTTGAATAAATCTCATAGGAGTTGTGAGTAAGAAGATATCCCACTTTCTATCCAGATGATTCCAGATTAGCCTGTTCGGACATATGGCAATATCTTCATGATTCTTATCAAACCAGGATGAACCACGATCTAAGAAGCTTTATTTGGAACCACTAATCAGTGGAGAATAACCAGGAAGTTGAATAAATCTCATAGGAGTTGTGAGTAAGAAGATATCCCACTTTCTATCCAGATGATTCCAGATTAGCCTGTTCGGACATATGGCAATATCTTCATGATTCTTATCAAACCAGGATGAACCACGATCTAAGAAGCTTTATTTGGAACCACTAATCAGTGGAGAATAACCAGGAAGTTGAATAAATCTCATAGGAGTTGTGAGTAAGAAGATATCCCACTTTCTATCCAGATGATTCCAGATTAGCCTGTTCGGACATATGGCAATATCTTCATGATTCTTATCAAACCAGGATGAACCACGATCTAAGAAGCTTTATTTGGAACCACTAATCAGTGGAGAATAACCAGGAAGTTGAATAAATCTCATAGGAGTTGTGAGTAAGAAGATATCCCACTTTCTATCCAGATGATTCCAGATTAGCCTGTTCGGACATATGGCAATATCTTCATGATTCTTATCAAACCAGGATGAACCACGATCTAAGAAGCTTTATTTGGAACCACTAATCAGTGGAGAATAACCAGGAAGTTGAATAAATCTCATAGGAGTTGTGAGTAAGAAGATATCCCACTTTCTATCCAGATGATTCCAGATTAGCCTGTTCGGACATATGGCAATATCTTCATGATTCTTATCAAACCAGGATGAACCACGATCTAAGAAGCTTTATTTGGAACCACTAATCAGTGGAGAATAACCAGGAAGTTGAATAAATCTCATAGGAGTTGTGAGTAAGAAGATATCCCACTTTCTATCCAGATGATTCCAGATTAGCCTGTTCGGACATATGGCAATATCTTCATGATTCTTATCAAACCAGGATGAACCACGATCTAAGAAGCTTTATTTGGAACCACTAATCAGTGGAGAATAACCAGGAAGTTGAATAAATCTCATAGGAGTTGTGAGTAAGAAGATATCCCACTTTCTATCCAGATGATTCCAGATTAGCCTGTTCGGACATATGGCAATATCTTCATGATTCTTATCAAACCAGGATGAACCACGATCTAAGAAGCTTTATTTGGAACCACTAATCAGTGGAGAATAACCAGGAAGTTGAATAAATCTCATAGGAGTTGTGAGTAAGAAGATATCCCACTTTCTATCCAGATGATTCCAGATTAGCCTGTTCGGACATATGGCAATATCTTCATGATTCTTATCAAACCAGGATGAACCACGATCTAAGAAGCTTTATTTGGAACCACTAATCAGTGGAGAATAACCAGGAAGTTGAATAAATCTCATAGGAGTTGTGAGTAAGAAGATATCCCACTTTCTATCCAGATGATTCCAGATTAGCCTGTTCGGACATATGGCAATATCTTCATGATTCTTATCAAACCAGGATGAACCACGATCTAAGAAGCTTTATTTGGAACCACTAATCAGTGGAGAATAACCAGGAAGTTGAATAAATCTCATAGGAGTTGTGAGTAAGAAGATATCCCACTTTCTATCCAGATGATTCCAGATTAGCCTGTTCGGACATATGGCAATATCTTCATGATTCTTATCAAACCAGGATGAACCACGATCTAAGAAGCTTTATTTGGAACCACTAATCAGTGGAGAATAACCAGGAAGTTGAATAAATCTCATAGGAGTTGTGAGTAAGAAGATATCCCACTTTCTATCCAGATGATTCCAGATTAGCCTGTTCGGACATATGGCAATATCTTCATGATTCTTATCAAACCAGGATGAACCACGATCTAAGAAGCTTTATTTGGAACCACTAATCAGTGGAGAATAACCAGGAAGTTGAATAAATCTCATAGGAGTTGTGAGTAAGAAGATATCCCACTTTCTATCCAGATGATTCCAGATTAGCCTGTTCGGACATATGGCAATATCTTCATGATTCTTATCAAACCAGGATGAACCACGATATAAGAAGCTTTATTGGGAACCACTAATCAGTGGAGAATAACCAGGAAGTTGAATAAATCTCATAGGAGTTGTGAGTAAGAAGATATCCCACTTTATATCCAGATGATTCCAGATTAGCCTGTTCGGACATATGGCAATATCTTCATGATTCTTATCAAACCTATTGACAAAGTATATAAATAAATCAGAAAGAGAGAGGAGCTGGAGATACATGAAGTAGAAGCAGATCCAACATTACTTGAAATACAAGTATATCCATACAACACTTGTTGTGCAAGGTACCAGTGCATAACCTAACGTGGAGTGAGAGGCAAGGCAAGTTCAAACACACCTTGGTCGACATCAGAAGAGAAGGAGACCGTTGGAATACATGAGACAAAGGAGAGTGATTAAATAAGCATGGCCACATGTTCTGTTTATGGAGAGAACCGTTTGTGACCTGTCACTCTTATGCCTTGATCAGAACCCATTTGTTTATTGTTTATGTACTTGCCTAGGATAGATTATTATTTCCTGTAACAAGGCAATGTGCCTATATATTCATGTAACCTTTCTCACATTAAGATCAAGGAAATAAATCCTTCTTTACTCTCTCTTACTTTGCAACATCTCTCTCTCTCTCTCTCACGATTTCACCTATCTCTCTCACTTGTTCTTCACTTGTTCATCATTTGTTCTTCATTTACTTTCATGGTATCAGAGCTTATGCTCTTGAGAACCTAAATTCCTTCCGCAATACACTCTGTTTTTACTTTCTCTCTTGATTCACTTTTTACTTCCTCAAATCTCATCTCAGATTTCTTTTATCCAGTGGATAATAAATCTGTGTTCTTGAGTTTCTGGAATTTTTAAAATTATTTTCTTGGCTGTTCTCACTCTCTCCTGTCTCCATTTAATTTTCTTGAGAGTTAATCTTGATTTTAAACTTGTTTTTCCTCAGTTCAGAGAGATTTACTTGTTTCTGTCTTGAAAACTCTTGAAAAATACTTGAAACCTTAAGGAGAAGATGGAGGACTACAGACCAGTGAGAATCCATGTTTACTCAAGGGACAAGGAAACTACATCACCTGGTCTAGAATGGCCAGGACAGCCCTTGGAGGTAGAGGATATTGGGAGCATGTCACTTCAGACTCTGCTCCAAAGAAAATCATCCAAGGAGAAGATGGCAAGGAGGTTGTAGTGGTAGATGAAGGCAAATGGGCTCAGGAAGATCTCATGGTGCTGTCTACCTTGCAAAGCTCACTTGATGGTCCATTAATGGATTCTTATTCACACTGTACCACAACAAAACAGCTGTGGGATACCTTGCATAAGGTGTTTGGCAACACTTCAAACCTCACCAGAATCTTTGAAGTGAAGAGAGCCATCAACAACTTGGAGCAAGAAGAAGGAGACTTCACCAAGCATCTTGGGAAGTACAGTCAGCTGTGGTCTGAGCTAGAGATGCTAAGGCCAAGCACCAATGACCCTGATACACTTGAAGCCAGGCGTGAGCAAGACAAGGTCTTTGGACTGCTTCTCACACTTAACTCAAGCTTCAATGATGTGGTGAGGCATATACTAAGAGACAAGGAGCTTCCAGGCTATGATGAAGTATGTGCTAGACTACAAAAGGAGATAGGGTCAGATGGTCTCTTTGGAGGTGGAAAAGGAGGACTCTCACTGGCGCACAAGGCTGAGAAGGTGGAGAGTGCTTCAGCTAACAAAGCCTACTTCAAACCAAGAAGGGGAGGAGACAAGTCTGTGACTTGTGAGCATTGTAAGAAGGAGGGACACTCCAAGACAAGCTGCTGGTTCCTCCATCCTCACCTCAGGCCAGTTTCAACAAACATGCCCCAACAAAACATAGCACATGAGGCAAGAGCTCAAGACACCACAGATGGGAAGGCTATGGTCTCAACTACCCACACTGGTGGATCCTTCTCCTCACACGCCATGACACCAGCTCAGGATGATGCATTCATCCGCAAGTCAGACATTGAGGCTCTTATCAAAGCACTCAATGCAAACTCTGGTAACATTAATGTTAATGCTTTAAATTCTATTCACCATGCATCACACCCTGCTAGATCTCTAATTATTGATTCAGGAGCTTCCCATCATATGATTAGGGATGTTAATCTGATTAGTAATGTTAAGCCAGCTCTAGGCAGTGTACTAATTGCTAATGGTGATAGAATACCTATTGAAGGAGTAGGAAATCTGAAACTGTTTGAAAAAGAGTCTCAAGCCTTTTATATGCCTAGTTTCACCTCTAACTTACTATCTGTTAAGAAAGCAACCACTGATCTTAATTGCCATGTTATTTTTAGTCCTAATGATGTGTGCTTTCAGGATATTAAGACCAGTAAGATGCTGGGAAAAGGTGTGAGCAAGGGAGAGCTTTATTTACTTGAAGACACCAAGCTGTTATCAGATTCTACTTATGCTTTTAATTCTGCTTCTGTTTTAACTAGTGATGTATTATGGCATGCTAGATTAGGTCATCCTCATTCTAGAGCTTTAAGTCTTATGTTGCCTAATCTGTCTTTTTTTTTTGTCAAACATAAACTTCATTAAATATACTAGTCTTGCTTACACAACCAGCCGAGCAAGGCCTACTCGAGCCAAAGAGTCAGCCTGAAGATTTTCAAGACGAGGTACAAAAGAGTAAGAAAATGGACAGAAGAGAGTGGCAAGGTTCCTTATATCAGTAAGGAGACCTGCAATCTCATTCAAATCCCGCCCTTCACACAGGGTAGAAATAAGGACCTGAGAGTCCGAGAAAATATGGAGACTTTGAAGGTTTAACTCCTTTGCTTGCTTGAGGGCATCTCTCATAGCTAAAGCTTCTGCAATAAGTGCTGAGCCCACATGGCTTCTGTTTGATGATCCTCGACAGAGGACTGCACCTTCTTCGTTTTTTATGATCCACCCCATGCCTCCTGCTCGTGTAGTTTCCTGCCAAGCACCATCAATCCAGCAAGATAGAGGCTGCAGGATTGTTGCTCTTGCTGCGCTAACTCTCTTCTGCACCTTCTTCTTTCCTAGGATTGCATTCTCCCAAGCTCTAGCATCTGCACATGCCTTTGAGATGATATCTTCTACCTGAAATAGCTTGCCTTCAAAAACCAATTTATTTCTAGCTATCCATAGGTTCCACAAGAGCCAGGGGACCAGTGGTGAGGTTGTAATTCCTAGAGGAGGAAGAGTTGTTCTCAAGGCCTGAGCAGAGTACCAACCAGGGAAGTTTACTGCAGGTTCCGGTTCACCTATTTGATTTGTAAGAGGAGCTTTAGACCATAACTGAATTGCAAAAGGACAGGAGGTGAAAAGATGGCTGATAGTTTCCAACTCTCCACATCTTTTGCAATTAAGTGCTGACTGTATTCCCCTTATAGCAAGTAAAGATCCCACCGGAATTGCATTTTGTAGAGCTCTCCAGATGAAGTGTTGGATCTTTGGTGGCACCTGAAGATTCCATACTAGTTTCTTCCATTCAAAATGTATTTGAATGGCGCCTAGTGTCTCTTCCCTGATCAATTTATATCCTGATTTTGCAGAGTATTGTCCTGAAGGATCAGGTAACCAGACTAGTTTATCCTCTTGCTTCAAGGAGCTAGGGATGAGTAGTCGGATTTTTTCCTCATAGTGAGGTAAGAGCAAGCGAATTTTCTCCAGATCCCATTCGTTCTGCTGTGTTAAGAGGTCTGCCACAAGCAAGTCTTGAGATGCAAAGGTTGGAGGTCCTATTGGCGCTTCTGGTGCACAGTGAGAGAGCCAGGGATCCGACCAGACCTTTACACTTTCACCATTTCCTATTAGAAAGCCCAAACCCTTTTTTAGGACCTCCTTTCCTGCCAATATACTAGTCCATCCATGAGAAGCGCCCGATTTTCCACTACTTTCCAAGAAGGTGCAGTCTGGAAAGTACTTTCCTTTTAGGACTTTTGTTAGCAGAGACTCCGGGTTATGCAGGATTCTCCATCCTAGTTTGGCCAGCAGGGAATCATTATATTCTTCAAAATTCTTGAAGCCAAGTCCTCCCCTGCTTTTCGGTTGCGCCATTGTACTCCAAGACACCCATGCTATCTTGTGTACATCTGGTGAGCTATCCCACCAAAAACGGGTTAAGATGGACTGGATCCTTTTGCAAAGTGAGATGGGGATTTTGAAGCTTGACATGGAGTAAGTAGGTAGAGCAGTGAGGACCGACTGAAGCATGACATGCTTTCCAGCTCCTGAGAGAAACCGAGTTGTCCAAGACTGTGATCTCTGTCTGATCTTGTCCACCATACCAGTAAAGACATCCTTCTTGCATCTCCCAAATGTTTCGGGAAGCCCCAAATACTTCCCATTCCCCCTTCTTTGGTGATGCCCAAACAGGATCGCACTCTGTCCTTGATATGCTCTGGTGTCTTTGAAGAGAAGGTTATAGTGGACTTATCCTGATTAATACACTGACCTGAGCTTTCTTCATATCTCTTCAAAATCTCGCTCAAAGCTCGACAGTTTAACTCATTTGTTTTGCAGAATATCATAGTGTCGTCAGCAAAAAGAAGATGATTGATATGTGGACTTCTTTGCACCACTTGAAGACCTGGTAGCCTCCCTTTCTCTTGGGCAACTCTACATAATCCTGATAACACCTCTGAACATAAGATGAAAAGATAGGGAGAAAGGGGGTCTCCCTGCCTTAAGCCCCTTGCTGGTATCGTTTTTCCTTGAGGAGCTCCATTGATAAGAAAGGAGTAGGTCACCGTTGTAACGCATTCCATGATCCAGCCAATGCAGATATCTCTAAAACCCAGTTTGCTTAGCACTCGTTCCAGAAAGCCCCACTCAATGCGGTCATACGCCTTGCTCATGTCAGTTTTAATGACCATTGAGCATCGTTTAACCGCCCCCGAAGCCTTCAGATAGTGCAAGGTCTCATGGGTGATCAGGATGTTGTCTGAGATGGCTCTTCCTGGTACAAAGGCAGTCTGATGCTTGGAAATCAGATCTGGTAAGAAACGTTGCAATCTCTGTGTGATAATCTTCGCAATAATCTTGTATCTCACAGTACAGAGAGCTATTGGCCTATATTCCGCTGCTGTCTTGGGTGCTTCAGTCTTTGGGATTAGGCAGATGTGAGTTTCATTGATCTGAGGTATCATTCTGCCCGTGGTGAAGAAAGTCCGAATATCTCGGTAAATTATCTGCTCCAGCAGATTCCAGAATGTCTGATAAAAGCTTGCCGAGAAGCCATCTATTCCCGGAGCTTTTCCTCCATCAATGGCGAATAATGCCTTTCGTACTTCCTCTGCTTCCGGAATGCAGCAGAGGGCATCATTCATTTCCTCCGTGACGCCTCTTGAGATCGTTTCCTCTACTGTGCTGAAGTCTGTGACTCCCTGGGAGGAAAATAGCTTCTGATAAAATTTCTCAAAAACCTTTCCTACATCTTCTTCTTCAAACACCGGGACTCCCTCTGCATTTTCTATTGTCGTAATACAGTTTCTGGCTTTCTTTACTTTTGTAACTGCGTGGAAAAACGCACTGTTACGGTCTCCTCCTTGCAGCCAGAGTATCCTACTCCTTTGTCTCCAGAACATCTCTTCGTCTCTGTAAGCCTTACTCAAGGCTTCTGTTAACGCCTGGATTTTCCCAGCATCTGGGGCAGCTGCAGATAACTCTTTTTCCAGCTCCTGTTGATTGTGGAGCATTGCCTTTGTACACAGCTCTTTCTGGATCTTTGACCATTTGATGATCTCATGTCGACATCTTGATATCTTGATTTCCACCTGCTCCTCTGTTCCCTTCCTCCAAGCTTCCTCAATGATTTTCCTGGCTTCTTCATTTTCATTGAGTCTCCTGTCATAACGGAAGGGCCTCTTGTTCTTGACCTTTTTTGCATCCAGGTAGGTTAGCAGTGGACGGTGGTCCGATCCCTCAAATCTGAGGTAGCTGCAGCAGCTAGCAGGGTACAACTCCGCCCACGCCAGGTTGGCTAAAGTCCTATCTAGCCGTGATTTGATATCATGAGTATGTCTCTTTCCGCTCCAAGAGAGTTCATCTCCCGTATGCTTCACATCCCAAAGCCCATTAGTAGAGACAAAGCTTCTGAAGGAATAAATGAGCCTTCACATCGCAATGGGCCTCCTTCCTTTTCAGAGTTATCCAAGATGTCGTTGAAATCACCCGTTAATACCCAAGCTGAATCTCTTCCTAGTCCTATCTCCGAGATTTCTTCCCAAAAAGCAGCTCTATTTTCCTGCTGTGGCATTCCATAGATGAACGTTAGGTAGAACTCCCTTGCTTTGTGGATCACCCTTGTGTCAATATAATTTTTGGAGGAAGACAGAACTGTGAGATCAATATTATTTCTCCAAAACAGAGCAAGTCCTCCACTGAGGCCAGTGGGAGAAATTAGGAAGTGGTGCTTGTACTCTACGGTTTCAATATTTGCAAGAACAAAAGCATCTGAATTTTTTGTTTCCATAAAGTACATAATGTCTGGAGCATGAACATTCCTCAGCTCTCGGACTCTTGGAACTGTCAGGTCACCTCCCAAACCTTGACAGTTCCAACTTAATACCGCTAAGGAATCTGGTCTGATGGATCGCGAAAATCCACCCTTCCTTTGCTTGAACTTGCACCTGTTACCTTCCCCACACCTGGGATATTTGCATCCTTATTCAAAGGTAAGTCTTGGACTTGCGCAGCTTTGTCTACACATAGACGCTTTTTTGCAGGGGGTCTTCCTCTCGTTGCTCTTTGTTTTGTGGAGCGTGCTCCTTGGAGTGGGCTAGCTTGCCCTCTTGGTTTTGCAGCTCCTGTGACTTTCCTGGCTGGAGCCCTTTTTGTGACTTGCCTAGTAGGTGCAGCTTTTGTTGCAGTAGCTCTTGGTGGATTCTTTTTCCTTGAGGAGGAAGCCGATCCCAATCTCAGGGTTGCTGGAGCTCGCTGTGGTTCCCCTCCGAGTGGGCTTTGGGTATTTTCTTCTTCATAATGTACTTCAACATCCTGTAACCTTGCTAGAAGAGAACTTGACAGACCTATTTCTCTCTGTGGTTCTTCTTGAGGGAGTTCTATTCTTTCCAAGGCAGAGACCCTTTCATTCGAAGGAATGTTTGCCTCTTCAATCCTTTCAAGTGCTGAGATTCTTCCTGTTGAGAGGGGCAGAGGATCCTCAATCCTATGAAGAGCTGAGATTCTTTCTCTAGAACGGCTGTTCACTTCTCCACCTTCCGGAACCACCGGTAAGTTCATTGATTCTCTAGGAGGCCGAGGAGGAGGAGTACGAGAGCTTTGGGTTTTTTGTCCTTCGTCTTGGTATCTCCTCGCTTCCTTACTATATCTTGTTGGAGAGTGGTCTTTGGAGTTTCTTCTCGTTGGAGTGAGGTTCCTCTGAGGGGGAAAGCTATGATGAGATGAGTATTCCCGCTGGTCTCTGTCCCTCTCTCGTTTTCTTCCCTGAACAACTCTTCTTTCTTCATCTCTGGAGTAGTTAGATTTTGATCTCTCTTGGTGAGGTGTTCGTTCTGTCCTTGGGTCCTGCAGACGAGAGTGGACTGAACGATAGCTGCTGAAGTGTTGTTCTCTGGAGTCTAGTCCTCTGTCTCTAGAGCTCAGAGTAAGAGATCTTCTGTGATCGTGTTTACGACGATGATCCTCCAGCTTCCTTAGAGTGTTGTGTTGGCTGATTCCCTGTTTAGCCTCCACCTTGTCTTCTCTTTCCCTATTAAGAGGGCAAGTGTCTTTCTCGTGACAGAGGGAATAGCATATGAAGCAATGCTTCTCCAGCTTCTCGTATTCAAGATCCACTGTGATGATTTCACCATCTACTTCAACTGGGACGCTCATTTCTAGTTTTCGTAGACCATCGACTAGAATTCTCATCCTGCCGTGTTTGGCATCTTTGTCTAAGATCTTGCCTAGCTCCTCCCCAATCATAGTCAGTGACAGGTCTGTCCAGTAGTGGAGTGGTAATCCATGGATTCTTATCCAAAAAGCTATCATTCGAGGGAAGGTATTGGAGACGACTGGCTCCCACCTCTGGAGAAGAATCATCCATCTTTTGTAATGATACGGTCCTTTCCTAAGCACAGATTGCAAGGCTTCTTCAGAGGTGAAGCGAATTTGGAAAAGATCAGGGCCAAGTTCTCTTCCTGTGAGTTCTCCCTCCACGTTCCAGTACTGGATGAGCCAGTCCACCACCCATTGTGTCTTCTGTACTGTTGGGTTTGTCACACGCCCTATCAGGGTAAGTTTGTGTTCTTCAATCAGGTTCGCGTTGTCGCTCGGGGGGAGTCGAACCGGTGCTCTTCTGTTGTCTCTAGAGGAAGTAGCTGTCCATTTCCCCTTCTCCATTCTTGAGTATTTATGCGCCATAAGAAATGTTGAGATGGCTCCTGATTTTTGTGAGTACTCGGAGATATGATGTGCTGCTGTTAGAGATTGTGAAGATTCTCCTCAATAAGAGGTAAAGTAGAACCAGGAGAGCCGACTTTAGTTTAGGTTGGATGATATCTTTACTGCTTCAAAGTTTGAAAAGTACTGCCTGTCGTGGCAGAGAGAGCTCATACGTGGAGATACCATGTCTTGATCTACCATTTGACCGAAGGAATTTTTGAAGGGAGGAAGTTAGGTCATCGGCGGTATACTGGCGATGGTTCTTGCGGTGGAAACGGCGAAAAGATACGGTGGACTTTAAGATCTCGGGGAAAGGGCGCCTTGCATCGGGAGTAGTGGCTGGGAGCTTCTTTCTCTCACCTCTCTCTTCTTCTGTTTTTCAGCGTTATATAATGTTTAACATAAAAGAAAACCACATAAATGTTTCCACAAACAAGAATTTTCATATGAAACTAAACAATTTATAACTTTGACTAGATAACTTTTCCACCATTTTTCTGTAACTGCATTTTTGCGTTACGAAATACAATTCTAACCGTTTCTATGACTGGTTTTATTTAATCCACCAACGTATTCTCGTTAATCGTTTATTAAAAGCAAGCAAATTTGTAGGCATTTATTGTACCGTTGATTATATTCTGTACAAAACTGATAGCCTATCATTCATCACATGTGTTCATACTCTCAATGGCTCAAACTGAAGGCAATACAGATACTATGATAACATTCGTAAAGTTCAAAACATCTCTAAATATTAATCGTTTTGCAAAATGTAATTCTGCCGTCTTCATAGTTTTTTTAGTACACGATCTGAAAAATGTACAAACGATATGTTACTTTACTTGCGCAAATGACAAGTTCACATGTAGGAACGAGAGAGATCGTGTATCGGCCGTCTGATTCGGATCGAATGGCCATAAATGCATCAGAAAGATGCTGAAATTTTTTGCCGACCGGCTTGAGATCCGGAAAGTGTTTGGAATGTATCCACGTGGTAGCATCAGAGAGGAGGGTGATGAATGTGGTTGAGGGTTACGTGTCCTATTATGTTGGCGGCAAATCTAAGTTTTGGCCTACATGATATTAGATTAACTAAGTGTTTTAGCTTTTTCTAACCCTAATCAAAATCAATTAGCTAAAATTGTTACTAAAAGAAAATAGTTTTAAATTAGGTAATGATAACAACTAAGTTGGAATTTGTTTTTCGAAATTACTTTTAAAGAAAACAAAATAAGGGAAAACGAGCGGCATGTGTGGCGTGGCACATGTGTCGTGTTATGTGAGGTAATGCAAATAGTAATGTCGAAGATAATGTAATAATAATAAACAATGTCATTTAGTTGGTAAATTCCATTTTATTTTATTTTGTTTGTTTTTAGATGATAAGATATGATGTATATTTTTACTAACACTACTAGTTACTAAGGTGTTTTCTCTATTAAAAAGGTTAACTAATACATTGTTATATCTTAGTCGAACAATTGAATGTACAAACATTTTGAACTGGTATTGAATATACTTAGTTTTCCATGAGAATATCATTCATTTTTATGAATGAAATTACTCTATTTTCTTTTGTATTTAGATGGTGATTTACGTAAAGTTGTTCAAAAGAATTGATTTGAATATGATGTGTAGTATCAAATGTATTTGGTTGTACTGAAACCCCTTTTCAGAGGAGCCAAATGTATTTGGTGACAGTTTCCAAAGATCATTGAGAAATTGTTTCTAATGTTAAAGCTTGGACAAAAAATAACTCTCATGGGTCATGGTGATGTTACCAGCTTTCAAAATCAAATCCTTCACATACCCACGGTAATGTCTTAAGAATTTGGTTCTCAATGCGCTCAACGGATTAAGAATTTGTTCTTTCCATTGACATATTTGTTCTCAATGGATTTTCTTTTTCTTTTTTTTTTAGATACATCAAACTTATTAGGTATTCTCTAGCGAAACCAAAACAAGACAAATGCTAAAACAAAAAGGAATGAAAAAGGCAAACAAACCAAACCTAAACAAGTTAAAAAAAAAACTGATCTTTGATTTTCAATTTGATTTACTTTTTTAAATATATAAAAACCAAGTTTGAAAAAAGTTTGTGTACCATTGTTACAAAAAAGTTCGTGTAAACCAAACCAAACTAAATTGTACAAATTCGATGTAAACTAAATAAATCAGTATTTATTGTACAAACTAGTAAACTTTTGACAAAAATAAACCGACCAAGCTGTAAACCCATTTTTACCCGCCATAGCCTTTTTTAGAAACAAATATCAAAATCAGATGACAATATTTCCCTAAATGATTAGGGAAAGGCCCACAATACATAAATACACACACAAACCATAATAAGTATTCATATGTATAAATACCATACATAGGCAACAGAGAGAGAGAAAAGATTTAGAGAAAGCTTCGACGCCTCTCAGCTTCACCGAACATCACGGTGGCTAATACCATAACATGATCAACCACTAACCCCTCAAAAACACATTTTACCAAAAACAAAAAAACAAAAAAAAAACCAACTCTTTTCTCCCTCCCTCTCTAAATATGTCAGCGGCCGGCGCTAGCCCATTGGCCGTTGCACCGATCACACGGCGTCGTATCGGAGACTCCCTCGAAAGCACCACAACCTCCGAACGACCCTCCGTTTCCTCCGAGTATTGCAACATAGTCAACATCTCCTCCCTCTCGCCGGAGTTAGACGACGTAGAGGGAACAAACGGCGCGTGCTCCTCACCTTCCTCGATGGGCTCCACGTCTAGCGGATCGCATTACCACCACGACCACCACTACCACCCGAAGATTCGGTACCTCCTCCCGCGTAAACTGAAGTGGCCGTTTCTATGCGGCGGCGACGGTGGATGGACGACGGCTGTGATTGGCCAAGGGTTGGGGAGAAACGTGGGGCGTCGGATCTTGGGTCTCCTCATGGTTCTCGTCGTCGTTTCTCTCTTTGTCAGAGTTTCTGTTATGAGCGGGCGCGTTGTTGATCACGCGCACATGAGAGATTTGAACGAGCTCGTTGTCGTTAGGGCGTTACATGAAGATTGGTCGATGGCTCAACGCGCAATGTCGGAGAACGTTGCTGTCCAGAAGCTTCCCGTGAGTTTTTTTTGTTTTTCTTTGCATTGAAATTTCTACTTTCATTTTTACAAAAAAAAAAAAAAAATTTACTTTCC